>NC_059214.1:49040239-49320239 GCF_020615455.1 Coregonus clupeaformis | reverse complement strand
ACTTATAACCTCAATCCAATGACATGGTGAAATGTTTTGTTGATTTCACGTTAAATTGACATTAGCTTACAACCAAAATTAAATCAAAACTAGATGTTGAAATGACGTCTGTGCCCAGTGGGTAGGGAGTAGGTGCTAGGGAGTAGGGGCTAGGGGTCCATTTGGAATTCAACAAGAGTTAGTTGTATCCTACAGGAAATCACATAGGATATTAACAACACCACCTAGTGGATCCTCCACACTCTGCACCCTGTCACAAGGAATATGTCCTCAACTAACTACACCCTGTCACAGAGAACATGTCCTCAACTAACTACACCATGTCACAGGGAACATGTCCTCAACTAACTACACCCTGTCACAGGGAACATGTCCTCAACTAACTACACCATGTCACAGGGAACATGTCCTCAACTAACTACACCATGTCACAGGGAACATGTCCTCAACTAACTACACCCTGTCACAGGGAACATGTCCTCAACTAACTACACCATGTCACAGGGAACATGTCCTCAACTAACTACACCTGTCACAGGTAACATGTCCTCAACTAACAACACCCTGTCACAGGGAACATGTCCTCAACTAACTACACCCTGTCACAGGGAACATGTCCTCAACTAACTACACCCTGTCACAGGGAACATGTCCTCAACTAACTACACTATGTCACAGGGAACATGTCGTCAACTAAATACATGATTCAATTATACTGGGTTTAGTTTGTTATTTACAGTGCAGTCAATAGATAGCTGGATTAGGTATTCCAAGAGTGGCCGAATATCTCTACATGTTATTTACATAGCACAGTGTAGTATTTAAATAGCACAGTGTAGTATTTACATAGCACAGTGTATTATTTAAATAGCACAGTGTAGTATTTACATAGCACAGTGTAGTATTTACATAGCACAATGTAGTATTTTCATAGCACAGTGTAGTATTTACATAGCACAGTGTAGTATTTAAATAGCACAGTGTAGTATTTTCATAGCACAGTGTAGTATTTGCATAGCACAGTGTAGCATTTACATAGCACAGTGTAGTATTTACATAGCACAGTGTAGTATTTACATAGCACAATGTAGTATTTTCATAGCACAGTGTAGTATTTACATAGCACAGTGTATTATTTAAATAGCACAGTGTAGTATTTTCATAGCACAGTGTAGTATTTACATAGCACAGTGTAGTATTTACATAGCACAGTGTAGTATTTACATAGCACAGTGTAGTATTTTCATAGCACAGTGTAGTATTTAAATAGCACAATGTAGTATTTACATAGCACAGTGTAGTATTTACATAGCACAGTGTAGTATTTAAATAGCACAATGTAGTATTTACATAGCACAGTGTAGTATTTTCATAGGACAGTGTAGTATTTTCATAGCACAGTGTAGTATTTACATAGCACAGTGTAGTATTTTCATAGCACAGTGTAGTATTTTCATAGCACAGTGTAGTATTTACATAGCACAGTGTAGTATTTACATAGCACAGTGTAGTATTTACATAGCACAGTGTAGTATTTACATAGCACAGTGTAGTATTTACATAGCACAGTGTAGTATTTTCATAGCACAGTGTAGTATTTAAATAGAACAGAGTGTGTGTTTGTCCCTAAGAATGTGTGTCTGTGTCTTGTAGGATGTGCCATTGTCTGAGGGACAGGGGCTCTTCCTGTTTACAAGGAATCTTCTTCCTGCCTCAGAGCAGTAGGGATGGTATACTCTCTAGTGTCATCCCCTTGGTCTATCTACTCTCCCCTAGATCTTTAGTACATACTAGAATGTAGTCCCCTGTAGCTCAGTTGGTAGAGCATGGCGCTTGCAACGCCAGGGTTGTCGGTTCGTTTCCCACGGGGGGCCAGTATGAAAATGTATGCACTCACTAACTGTAAGTCGCTCTGGATAAGAGCGTCTGCTAAATGACTAAAATGTAAATGTAGAATAGATAGTGTATGTCTCTGTACTAACACTTCCGGTATCTTTCTGTCTTTCTTTCTCTGTCTGTCTTTATCTCTCTGTCCCCCTCTCTCTCTCTGACTCTCTCTCTCTCTCTCTCCCGCTCTAGTGGCTAAGAGTCCTTGTTCCCCTCCTGAAAGGTGTGTGAGTCGCAGCAGCCAATCATGTGGCTCCTTCTCCATCACACCCTTCACCACCAGCAAGGAGAACCTGCCTGTACTCAACACACGTATCATCTGCCCTGGTACATCCTACGGTATATGCGCGCCATGCACACATACATACACACTTCACATACACATGCACACTTCATCTTCTATGGTTCGTGCTCATGGGTATACACACACACATCTGCCCTGATACATGTACACACACACGCACACACACACACACACACGCACACACAGAATGTCATATCTTCATAGCAATATTCGGTAATACCGGCACTGAACACAAGGGGGCGCTATTTTCAGCCTCTATAATCCAAAGGTTAGCAATGCTAACAAATACATGTAAAAATCCCATAGAGAATGTCAACTCAATGGTAACGAGTGCATTGCGAACATTTTATACAGTCTCTGACCTAAAGTATTTGCAGGACAGACATCCCAGCTCATAAAGTTATACAAGTAACTCAAAAATGCTACTTACAGTTTGCTGCACACACAAAATAAATATTAGACAGCAAGGCTCTTGATCCAGGAGGGGATTCTCTGCTGTTACCAAGCGAAGCTTGATTTAGATAGCTAGCTACTAAATGAGCATTAAGCACATTTTAGACAGTTAAAGTTGCAGACAGTTAAATCACTCTGCCATTTCCTGATTGCAAAAAGTATAATAGTTCGCCTAATTTCAGTTTATGTGACAAAACAAGCAATGTGTAGTGTAGAGAAACATAGTACCATCTAAACTGCTGTGAAATATATTTTCAAAAAACCAAAATATTGTATTTTCAGCTGGCTGAAGCTGGGGTTCAAAACCGAAAGTTAAAGACGCACACACACACACACACACACACACACACACACACACACACACACACACACACACACACACTAATTGTTTGCCCTGATACATGTAGACATACCACTCACACACACAGCAGTCTCTAAGAATATTGCTGTTTCTCTGTACAGGTTTGCGTGCTGGTCTGGCAGCCTCAATAGCTGGTAGCTCCATCATCAGTAAGATGCTGCTGGCCAATATCGACCCATTTGGAGCTACGCCCTTTCTGGACTCTGACCTGGACTCACTGTAAGACCCTCTGACCTCTCACCTCTGACCTTTAGGCTACTATATTAAGAAAGTTTCAGACTGGCCCCTTTTGGTGACCTTTAGGCTACCATATTCAGAAAGTTTCAGTCTGGACCATTTTGGTGATCAAAACATTCATTTTTTAAAAGGTTTGTGTAGTTTTGTGTTATTTTCTGTGTCTCTCTATCTCCCCCACAGAGAGGGCTTTAGTGAGAAGTGTGTCATGAACAACTACTTTGGCGTTGGGCTGGATGCTAAGATCACCTTGGAGTTCAACAACAAGAGGGAGGAACACCCAGAGAAGTGCAGGTGAGCTCTAGTTTTATCTCTCCTCTCCTCCCTCACCCCTCTCTCCTCCCTCATCCATCTCTCCTCTCCTCCCTCATCCATCTCTACTGTCCTCTCACCCCTCTCTCCTCTCCTCCCTCATCCATCTCTACTGTCCTCTCACCCCTCTCTCCTCTCCTCCCTCATCCCTCTCTCCTCTCCTCCCTCATCCCTCTCTCCTCTCCTCCCTCATCGCTCTCTACTGTCCTCTCACCCCTCTCTCTTCTCCTTCATCCCACTCTCCTCTCCACCCTCATCCCTCTCTCCTCTCCTCCCTCATCCCTCTCTCCTCTCCTCCCTCATCCATCTCTACTGTCCTCTCACCCCTCTCTCCTCTCCTCCCTCATCGCTCTCTACTGTGTTCTCATCCCTCTCTCCTCTCCTCCCTCATCTCTTTCCTCTCCTCCCTCATCCATCTCTACTGTCCTCTCACCCCTCTCTCCTCTCCTCCCTCATCCATCTCTACTGTCCTCTCATCCCTCTCTCCTCTCCTCCCTCATCCCTCTCTCCTCTCCTCCCTCATTGCTCTCTACTGTCCTCTCACCCCTCTCTCTTCTCCTTAATCCCACTCTCCTCTTCACCCTCACCCCTCTCTCCTCTCCTCCCTCATCCATCTCTACTGTCCTCTCATCCCTCTCTCCTCTCCTCCCTCACCCCTCTCTCCTCTCCTCTCCTCCCTCATCGCTCTCTACTGTCCTCTCATCCCTCTCTCCTCTCCTCCCTCATCCCTCTCTCCTCTCCACCCTCATCGCTCTCTACTGTCCTCTCATCCCTCTCTCCTCTCCTCCCTCATCGCTCTCTACTGTCCTCTCACCCCTCTCTCCTCTCCTCCCTCATCCATTTCTCCTCTCCTTTCCTCCCTCATCCCTCTCTGCTCTCCTCTCATCTCTCTCTCTCCTCTATTGTCTCACCCTTTTCTCATTACACTCCTTTCTCTTCCTCACTATGTATCCCTCCCTCCCTTTCTCTCCCCCCCCACCTCCCTCTCTGGCTCTAGGAGTCGTACTAAGAACAGGGTGTGGTATGGGGTTCTGGGCACCAAGGAGCTCCTCCAGAGAACCTACAAGAATCTAGAACAGAAGGTTCAACTGGAGGTGAGAGACGAATCCATAGCATTAGAATTACTAGAAGGGACATTCCCATTCAAATCAATGTTTTGTGGTGGATAGAATGGCGGCCATATTGGGTGTAACACAGGGAACGATGGCCAGTACCTGCCCCTGCCCAGCCTGCAGCTTCTCCGTGTTGGAATAGAGCCTAACTGTAACTCTCTGTGTGTGTGTTTGTGTGTGTGTGTGCACGCACGTGTGTGTCCAGTGTGACGGTCAGTACATCCCCCTTCCCAGCCTGCAGGGCATTGCGGTGCTGAACATCCCCAGCTATGCAGGAGGAACCAACTTCTGGGGAGGAACCAAGGAGGACGACGTGAGTACTGTGTGTGTGTGTGTGTGTCTGGTTGGTACTTTGTGGCTGCTGGCTCAGTGTTGTATGAGACGAGACAAACAGAACAACACCACGTCTGGTTGTTACTGTTGTCCAGTACGTGTGTATCCTGCTTGAGCTGATTTAGTCTTGTGACAAGTTTCAGATGAGGGCCTCTCTGTGTGAGAGACTCAGTACATGGGCTGTTGACGGACTGGAGGCTTGGTTTGCCACACACACACACACACACTCCTGGTGGGGGACACTTTTTGGCAGGGGGACACTATTTGGCATGTCCAGTGAAATGACCTCTGTGTGTGTGACGTGGTGTTGTCATTTAGGGGCAGTGAGGTTACCTCTGTGTGTGTGACGTGGTGTTGTAATTTAAGAGCAGTGAGGTTACCTCTGTGTGTGTGACGTGGTGTTGTAATTTAAGAGCAGTGAGGTTACCTCTGTGTGTGTGACGTGGTGTTGTAATTTAAGAGCAGTGAGGTTACCTCTGTGTGTGTGACGTGGTGTTGTAATTTAAGAGCAGTGAGGTTACCTCTGTGTGTGTGACGTGGTGTTGTAATTTAAGAGCAGTGAGGTTACCTCTGTGTGTGTGACGTGGTGTTGTAATTTAAGAGCAGTGAGGTTACCTCTGTGTGTGTGACGTGGTGTTGTAATTTAGGGGCAGTGAGGTTACCTCTGTGTGTGTGACGTGGTGTTGTAATTTAAGAGCAGTGAGGTTACCTCTGTGTGTGTGACGTGGTGTTGTAATTTAAGAGCAGTGAGGTTACCTCTGTGTGTGTGACGTGGTGTTGTAATTTAAGAGCAGTGAGGTTACCTCTGTGTGTGTGACGTGGTGTTGTAATTTAACAGCAGTGAGGTTACCTCTGTGTGTGTGACGTGGTGTTGTAATTTAAGAGCAGTGAGGTTACCTCTGTGTGTTTGACGTGGTGTTGTAATTTAAGAGCAGTGAGGTTACCTCCGTGTGTTTGACGTGGTGTTGTAATTTAAGAGCAGTGAGGTTACCTCCGTGTGTGTGACGTGGTGTTGTAATTTAAGAGCAGTGAGGTTAACTCTGTGTGTGTGACGTGGTGTTGTAATTTAAGAGCAGTGAGGTTACCTCTGTGTGTGTGACGTGGTGTTGTAATTTAACAGCAGTGAGGTTACCTCTGTGTGTGTGACGTGGTGTTGTAATTTAAGAGCAGTGAGGTTACCTCTGTGTGTTTGACGTGGTGTTGTAATTTAAGAGCAGTGAGGTTACCTCTGTGTGTGTGTGACGTGGTGTTGTAATTTAAGAGCAGTGAGGTTACCTCTGTGTGTGTGTGACGTGGTGTTGTAATTTAGGGGCAGTGAGGTTACCTCTGTGTGTGTGACGTGGTGTTGTAATTTAGGGGCAGTGAGGTTACCTCTGTGTGTGTGACGTGGTGTTGTAATTTAGGGGCAGTGAGGTTACCTCTGTGTGTGTGACGTGGTGTTGTAATTTAAGAGCAGTGAGGTTACCTCTGTGTGTGTGACGTGGTGTTGTAATTTAAGAGCAGTGAGGTTACCTCTGTGTGTGTGACGTGGTGTTGTAATTTAGGGGCAGTGAGGTTACCTCTGTGTGTGTGACATGGTGTTGTAATTTAAGAGCAGTGAGGTTACCTCTGTGTGTGTGACGTGGTGTTGTAATTTAAGAGCAGTGAGGTTACCTCTGTGTGTGTGACGTGGTGTTGTAATTTAGGGGCAGTGAGGTTACCTCTGTGTGTGTGACATGGTGTTGTAATTTAAGAGCAGTGAGGTTACCTCTGTGTGTGTGACGTGGTGTTGTAATTTAAGAGCAGTGAGGTTACCTCTGTGTGTGTGACGTGGTGTTGTAATTTAGGGGCAGTGAGGTTACCTCTGTGTGTGTGACGTGGTGTTGTAATTTAAGAGCAGTGAGGTTACCTCTCTGTGTGTGACGTGGTGTTGTAATTTAGGGGCAGTGAGGTTACCTCTGTGTGTGTGACGTGGTTTTGTAATTTAAGAGCAGTGAGGTTACCTCTGTGTGTGTGACGTGGTGTTGTAATTTAAGAGCAGTGAGGTTACCTCTCTGTGTGTGACGTGGTGTTGTAATTTAAGAGCAGTGAGGTTACCTCTGTGTGTGTGACGTGGTGTTGTAATTTAAGAGCAGTGAGGTTACCTCTGTGTGTGTGACGTGGTGTTGTAATTTAAGAGCAGTGAGGTTACCTCTGTGTGTGTGACGTGGTGTTGTGACGGCTGTGCTGGGACAGAGCAAGCTGCTGGGAAGACATCCAGTGTAACTGATCCAACACACAAACTTGATATGTCTGAACTCAGAATCAGATAGTCTTCACATATATAACTTGGTCACTGCGGTAACACGTTTATTTTGATTGGCGATTTTCTGGATTTATCAAAGTCCCATCAGGTAGCCTGATTTCAGATGTGTCCATGTAAACAGGATTATTAGGGAAATCGCTCTTCTTGCAAAGCATGTAAATGTTTGAAACAAACTATTATATTAATCTGACTATCCACAATAATCATATTATTGTGTGCATGTAACTGTACTCAATGAGGGGTGTGATATCTTGAGTAGGGCTCCACCTAGTGAAATTACTCTGAACTACAATACATTAGATCACAGCCTCTCTCTGGGCCTTTGACGTGCAGCGAGCTAAATAGTAGAGATCTGCTTTGAAGAGGCATTTATAAGTGGATCAGAGCAGAGAAATGTTGTAGTAGAATTATGTCTGATTCATCATTACCTTGACCTTATCGTGGACAGTGTGGACAGAGAGATCAATATCAAGTCAGAGGAACCTTTCACTCCATAGTCTTCAATCTAAACTCCAACCCCCTGTTTTCACTAGACGATTTGGAGGTGAAGGAAATGTCAGAAGACAGTTTTCAATGAAGGGAGATCAATGATGGTGATGGTGATGATGATGACATTTTGCAGGATGAAATCTCTTGAGATGCACCGTCTCGATTTCAAGAGTGTCCAAATAAAATAAAAATTAAAAAATAAAAATACTTAGTAGGAAGAAGAATATGGCAACTACTGTCTAATAACATTAACAATGAAATAATAATAATAATAATAATAATAATAATAATAATAATAATAATAAAAACGTTGTTCTACAACTAATAAAACTACTGCTACAGATACTAATACCACTAATAAAACTACTGCTACAGATACTAATACCACTAATAAAACTACTGCTACAGATACTAATACCACTAATAAAACTACTGCTACAGATACTAATACCACTAATAAAACTACTGCTACAGATACTAATACAACTAATAAAACGAAGTACCTATAATATATACATACATACAGTACACACAATAAGTATCATCCACATGCTCTAAAGCAGGGACTAATTCAAACCTGGGACACCAGGTGAGTGCAATTAACTACCAGGTAGAAACTAAAACCAGAAGTGTTTCGGCTCTTCAGGACCAGGATTGGGCAGCCCTGCTTCAGAGCAATGTACTGTAACTGTGTTATTATTATTTATTATTATTATTATTATTTCATTGTGTTTTAACCCATACCTCTGTTATTCTCTGTGTGTGTGTGTGTGTGTGTGTGTGTGTGTGTGTGTGTGTGTGTGTGTGTGTGTGTGTGTGTGTGTGTGTGTGTGTGTGTGTAGATCTTCTGTGCCCCGTCGTTTGATGATAAGATCCTGGAGGTGGTAGCAGTGTTTGGCAGTATGCAGATGGCTGTATCCAGAGTCATCAAACTACAACACCACCGCATAGCACAGGTAACGCACACACAGACACACACAGACACACACACACACACACACAGACACACACACACACACACACACACACACACACACACACACACACACACACACACACACACACACACACACACACACACACAGACACACACACACAGAGACACACACACACACAGACACACACACACACACACACACGCACACACACACACACACACACACACACACACACACACACTCCCTGTACTCTACTGTAGTGTTTGATCCTATGACTCTTTCCTCCACTGTCAGTGTCGCTCAGTGAAGATCACTATCCTGGGAGATGAGGGTGTTCCTATTCAAGTGGACGGAGAGGCCTGGGTACAACCTCCTGGAGTCATCAAGATCCAACACAAGAACAGAGCACAGATGTTGACCAGGGACAGGGTGAGAAAGAGGACAGTCAATAGAGATGATATGGAGCGGGAATCAGGGCTGGATTCAAATAAAATAAAATAACATTTTATCGATGTAGACGGAAGTATCGCGGAAGGTCTGTGTTAAAATTTTACTTTTTTTTTTTATTGACCCGACATATGCAGTGTTTACCGTGAATGCAATCTCTGCAAGCGCGGGAAAATTGCCTTTACATTTAAATCGAGCTATAACGCTGATCTTCTGCAATACTTCCGCAATACGGATTGAATCCAGCCTTAAACTGTTACTGTATGCCCTGTCTCTGTCCCTGTGTCTGTCCCTGTCTCGCGTTGTTTCTTCCCTGTCTCTGTCTCTGTCCCTGTCTCGCTTTGTTAATGTCTCTGTCCCTGTGTCTGTCCCTGTCTCTGTCTCTCTCTCTCTCTGTCTCTGTCCCTGTCACTGTCTCTCTCTGTCTCTGTCCCTGTCCCTGTCTCTGTCCCTGTCACTGTCTCTGTGTCTGTCCCTGTCTCGCTTTGTTAATGTCTCTGTCCCTGTGTCTGTCCCTGTCTCGCTTTGTTAATGTTTCTGTCCCTGTGTCTGTCCCTGTCTCTGTCTCTCTCTGTCTCTGTCCCTGTCACTGTCCCTGTGTCTGTCCCTGTCTCGCTTTGTTTCTGTCTCTGTCCCTGTGTCTGTCCCTGTCATGCTTTGTTTCTGTCTCTGTGTCTGTCCTTGTTTTGCTTTGTTAATGTCTCTGTCCCTGTGTCTGTCCCTGTCTGGCTTTGTTTCTGTATCTGTCCCTGTGTCTGTCCCTGTCTCTGTCTCTCTCTGTTTCTGTCCCTGTGTCTGTCCCTGTCTCTGTCTCTCTCTGTGTCTGTCCCTGTGTCTGTCCCTGTCTCTGTCTCTCTCTGTCTCTGTCCCTGTCACTGTCCCTGTGTCTGTCCCTGTCTCGCTTTGTTAATGTCTCTGTCCCTGTGTCTGTCCCTGTCTCGCTTTGTTTCTATCTCTGTCCCTGTGTCTGTCCCTGTCTCTGTCTCTCTCTGTCTCTGTCCCTGTCACTGTCCCTGTGTCTGTCCCTGTCTCGCTTTGTTTCTGTCTCTGTCCCTGTGTCTGTCCCTGTCATGCTTTGTTTCTGTCTCTGTGTCTGTCCTTGTTTTGCTTTGTTAATGTCTCTGTCCCTGTGTCTGTCCCTGTCTGGCTTTGTTTCTGTATCTGTCCCTGTGTCTGTCCCTGTCTCTGTCTCTCTCTGTTTCTGTCCCTGTGTCTGTCCCTGTCTCTGTCTCTCTCTGTGTCTGTCCCTGTGTCTGTCCCTGTCTCTGTCTCTCTCTGTGTCTGTGTCTGTCTCTCTCTGTCTCTGTCTGTGGATCTTAACTCCGTTCCACCCTGTGTCTCCTCCCTGCGTCTCCTCCCTGTGTCTCCTCCCTGCGTCTCCTCCCTGTGTCTCCTCCCTGTGTCTCCTCCCTGTGTCTCCTCCCTGCGTCTCCTCCCTGTGTCTCCTCCCTGTGTCCCTCCCTGTGTCTCCTCCCTGTGTCCCTCCCTGTGTCTCCTCCCTGTGTCTCCTCCCTGTGTCTCCTCCCTGTGTCACTCCCTGTGTCCCTCCCTGTGTCTCCTCCCTGAGTTTCCTCCCTGCGTCTCCTCCCTGTGTCTTCTCCCTGTGTCTCCTCCCTGTGTCTCCTCCCTGCATCCCTCCCTGTGTGTCCATGTGCAGGCGTTTGAGAACACTCTGAAGTCGTGGGAGGACAAGCTGAAGTATGACAAGCTGCCCCTGCGACCTCACCTCTACTCCCAGCAGTCTGTGGACCTGGCCACTGAGGAGGAGGTGGCCCTTGTACAGCTGGTTGCACGCGCTGCGGACGACCTCATCACCAGGTACACACACACACACACACACACACACACACACACACACACACACACACACACACACACACACACACACACACACACACACACACACACACACACACACACACACACACATACACACACACACACACACACACACACACCTCTCCCCTTGTCCAATCACAGGATCTGTGAGGCAGCCAAGACCAATGGGCTTTTAGAGCAGGAGCTGGCTCACGCCGTCAACGCCTCGTCACATGCCATCAACAAGACACACCCCAAGTTAGCCGAGGTAAGACATCATCAAGAGGATATGTGATATGAGGAGTGATATGAGGAGTGATATGAGGAGTGATATGAGGAGTGATATGAGGTGTGATATGAGGAGTGACATGAGGAGTGATATGAGGAGTGACATGAAGTGTGATATGAGGTGTGACATGAGGAGTGATATGAGGAGTGACATGAAGTGTGATATGAGGTGTGATATGAGGAGTGACATGAGGAATGATATGAGGAATGATATGAGGAGTGATATGAGGAGTGACATGAAGTGTGATATGAGGAGTGATATGAGGAGTGACATGAGGAGTGATATGAGGAGTGATATGAGGAGTGACATGAGGAGTGACATGAGGAGTGATATGAGGAGTGACATGAGGAGTGATATGAGGAGTGATATGAGGAGTGACATGAGGAGTGACATGAGGAGTGATATGAGGAGTGACATGAAGTGTGATATGAGGTGTGATATGAGGAGTGACATGAGGAATGATATGAGGAATGATATGAGGAGTGATATGAGGAGTGACATGAAGTGTGATATGAGGAGTGATATGAGGAGTGACATGAGGAGTGACATGAGGATTGACATGAGGAGTGACATGAGGAGTGAAATGAGGTGTGATATGAGGAGTGATATGAGGAGTGATATGAGGAGTGTGTGATTCCAGCTGTCTAATATCAAGTTTGTTTGTATTGCCTTGTACCCAGAGTATGGCCAGGAACACTGCTATAGAAGTAGCCAGTAATGTAAAGGCTTTACACAACGAGACGGAATCCCTTCTGGTGGGACGAGTATCACTGGTGAGTTACAATCTAGGAGGCTAAGCAAGGTCAGTTTAGCCTTTCCAAACCATAACCATTACCATTAGGAAGGAAAACGCAAGACTGACCTTAGATCAACGTCTCAGGGCAACGTCATCTTACTCACAGTCTCTGTACAGAAAATGTGTTTATCTCCTTCATACCCAACTCCTGTGTGTGCATGTGTGTGTGTGTGTGTGTGTGTGTGTGTGTGTGTGTGTGTGTGTGTGTGTGTGTGTGTGTGTGTGTGTGTGTGTGTGTGTGTGTGTGTTTGTGTGTGTACGTGTGTGTCCATCCACAGCAACTGGAACCCTCAGATGAAGAGTCTTTATCCAGTGCTCTGCAGAGTGTGGAGATGGAACTAGGCAAACTAGTAGATATTCCCTGGTTATACCATATACTGCAGCCTAATGAAGATGAGGTGAGAACACACACACACACTAGTAGATATTCCCTGGTTATACCATATACTGCAGCCTAATGAAAATGAGGTGAGAACACACACACTCTAGTAGATATTCCCTGGTTATACCATATACTGCAGCCTTATGAAGATGAGGTGAGAACACACACACACTCGTAGATATTCCCTGGTTATACCATATACTGCAGCCTAATGAAGATGAGGTGAGAACACACACACTCTAGTAGATATTCCCTGGTTATACCATATACTGCAGCCTAATGAAGATGAGGTGAGAACACACACTCTAGTAGATATTCCCTGGTTATACCATATACTGCAGCCTTATGAAGATGAGGTGAGAACACACACACACTCGTAGATATTCCCTGGTTATACCATATACTGCAGCCTAATGAAGATGAGGTGAGAACACACACACTCTAGTAGATATTCCCTGGTTATACCATATACTGCAGCCTAATGAAGATGAGGTGAGAACACACACTCTAGTAGATATTCCCTGGTTATACCATATACTGCAGCCTTATGAAGATGAGGTGAGAACACACACACTCTAGTAGATATTCCCTGGTTATACCATATACTGCAGCCTAATGAATATGAGGTGAGAACACACACACACACACTAGTAGATATTCCCTGGTTATACCATATACTGCAGCCTAATGAAGATGAGGTGAGAACACACACTCTAGTAGATATTCCCTGGTTATACCATATACTGCAGCCTAATGACGATGAGGTGAGAACACACACTCTAGTAGATATTCCCTGGTTATACTATATACTGCAGCCTAATGAAGATGAGGTGAGAACACACACACACTAGTAGTTATACCCTGGTTATACCATATACTGCAGCCTAATGAAAATGAGGTGAGAACACACACTCTAGTAGATATTCCCTGGTTATACCATATACTGCAGCCTTATGAAGATGAGGTGAGAACACACACTAGTAGATATACCCTTTTTATACCATATACTGCAGCCTAATGAAGATGAGGTGAGAACACACACTCTAGTAGATATTCCCTGGTTATACCATATACTGCAGCCTAATGAAGATGAGGTGAGAACACACTCTAGTAGATATTCCCTGGTTATACCATATACTGCAGCCTTATGAAGACGAGGTGAGAACACACACACTTGTAGATATTCCCTGGTTATACCATATACTGCAGCCTAATGAAGATGAGGTGAGAACACACACACACTAGTAGATATTCCCTGGTTATACCATATACTGCAGCCTAATGAAAATGAGGTGAGAACACACACACTCTAGTAGATATTCCCTGGTTATACCATATACTGCAGCCTTATGAAGATGAGGTGAGAACACACACACTCTAGTAGATATTCCCTGGTTATACCATATACTGCAGCCTAATGAAGATGAGGTGAGAACACACACACTCTAGTAGATATTCCCTGGTTATACCATATACTGCAGCCGAATGAAGATGAGGTGAGAACACACACACTCTAGTAGATATTCCCTGGTTATACCATATACTGCAGCCTAATGAAGATGAGGTGAGAACACACACACTCTAGTAGATATACCCTGGTTATACCATATACTGCAGCCTAATGAAGATGAGGTGAGAACACACACACACTAGTAGATATTCCCTGGTTATACCATATACTGCATACTGCAGCCTAATGAAGATGAGGTGAGAACACACACACTCTAGTTGATATTCCCTGGTTATACCATATACTGCAGCCTAATGAAGATGAGGTGAGAACACACACACACACTAGTAGATATTCCCTGGTTATACCATATACTGCAGCCTAATGAAAATGAGGTGAGAACACACACACTCTAGTAGATATTCCCTGGTTATACCATATACTGCAGCCTTATGAAGATGAGGTGAGAACACACACACACTCGTAGATATTCCCTGGTTATACCATATACTGCAGCCTAATGAAGATGAGGTGAGAACACACACACTCTAGTAGATATTCCCTGGTTATACCATATACTGCAGCCTAATGAAGATGAGGTGAGAACACACACTCTAGTAGATATTCCCTGGTTATACCATATACTGCAGCCTTATGAAGATGAGGTGAGAACACACACACACTCGTAGATATTCCCTGGTTATACCATATACTGCAGCCTAATGAAGATGAGGTGAGAACACACACACTCTAGTAGATATTCCCTGGTTATACCATATACTGCAGCCTAATGAAGATGAGGTGAGAACACACACTCTAGTAGATATTCCCTGGTTATACCATATACTGCAGCCTTATGAAGATGAGGTGAGAACACACACACTCTAGTAGATATTCCCTGGTTATACCATATACTGCAGCCTAATGAATATGAGGTGAGAACACACACACACACACTAGTAGATATTCCCTGGTTATACCATATACTGCAGCCTAATGAAGATGAGGTGAGAACACACACTCTAGTAGATATTCCCTGGTTATACCATATACTGCAGCCTAATGACGATGAGGTGAGAACACACACTCTAGTAGATATTCCCTGGTTATACTATATACTGCAGCCTAATGAAGATGAGGTGAGAACACACACACACTAGTAGTTATACCCTGGTTATACCATATACTGCAGCCTAATGAAAATGAGGTGAGAACACACACTCTAGTAGATATTCCCTGGTTATACCATATACTGCAGCCTTATGAAGATGAGGTGAGAACACACACTAGTAGATATACCCTTTTTATACCATATACTGCAGCCTAATGAAGATGAGGTGAGAACACACACTCTAGTAGATATTCCCTGGTTATACCATATACTGCAGCCTAATGAAGATGAGGTGAGAACACACACTAGTAGATATTCCCTGGTTATACCATATTCTGCAGCCTTATGAAGATGAGGTGAGAACACACTCTAGTAGATATTCCCTGGTTATACCATATACTGCAGCCTTATGAAGACGAGGTGAGAACACACACACTTGTAGATATTCCCTGGTTATACCATATACTGCAGCCTAATGAAGATGAGGTGAGAACACACACACACTAGTAGATATTCCCTGGTTATACCATATACTGCAGCCTAATGAAAATGAGGTGAGAACACACACACTCTAGTTATTAGGCTTGGTGGGGACTCAGGTGCAGAGACGGACACACGGACAACAGAGGGTGAATTAGGATGTCGTTTATTCAGCGTGAATTGGCAGAGAGAAACAGTTCAGGGTGGAATAGCTTCAGACCGGGGTAGGAGCTGAGTGGGGGGGAGAGCCAGTAGTCCGGAGAGCTGGATGACGAGGATATCAGACAACAGATGAGCAGGTTGCGGCGTGGGAATGGCAGGTAGGCAGGCAGCAGGAACAGACGGGATCTGGTCGAAGGAGAGACAGGTTACAAAAACGTGGCAGAAACAACTATAATGCTGAGATAGTAACAACTAGACTGAGATTGCTGTACGGGGCCAAGTTACCACAGGTAGTGTAGGAACGAACTGGCGCTGGAGAGGTGTCCAGCCCGGGTAGATAACTGCTGGTTGATTGGTGACAATGAGCCGCAGCTGGAGGTAACTGAGCATGAGAGAGAATGGCCACGCCCCCTGACCTAGATCCTCTGCCTGGGCTGCACAGCAGGGGGAGACAGACACAGACAACACACACAGGGGAAAAAAGGAAAAGGGAAACAAGCGGGGCAGGACCAACAGTGCCGGATCGTAACAGTACCCCCCTCAACGGGCGCCACCCGGCGACCACCCGGCTTGTCAGGGTGGTCCCTATGGAAATCAGCCACCAGCTGAGGATCCAGTATAAATCGTCGGGGAATCCAGGACCTCTCCTCGGGACCGTATCCCTCCCAGTCCACCAGGTACTGAAGCCCTCTACCACGCCTCCGGACGTCCAGCAGTCTCCGCACCGTGTAGGCTGGATGGTCGTCAATAATACGCGGTGGCGGAGGGGGATCCACAGGCGGACACAAAGGGCTGGAGGAGACCAGCTTCAGCTGGGACACGTGAAATGTAGGATGGACTCTCATGGCCTGGGGAAGCTTCAACCGAACAGCCGAAGGGTTGATGATGGAATCGATCTCGAAAGGAGTCAGTGCGCAGGGGGATGTTGCTGGAGGAGAGCCAGACTCGCTGACCAGGCTGGAACTGGGGAGCGACTACCCTGTGCCTGTCCGCCACTCTCTTGTTACGCTCTGCTGTCCGTAGAAGGGCCTCACGGGTGTCCACCCACACCTTGCGGCAGCGACGAAGGTTATCCTGAACTGACGGGATGGCTAACTCCCCTTTCCTGAGACGGGAACAATGGCGGTTGGTACCCCAAAGCCGCCTCAAATGGTGAGAGGCCGGTGGCAGAGGGAGGTGAGGGAATTGTGGGCATATTCGACCCACGGGAGATGTTTGGCCCAGGTGGACGGGTTCTGGGATGTCACACAGCGTAGAGCAGCCTCCAGGTCCTGATTGGTCCTCTCAGTCTGGCCATTGGACTGGGGATGAAAACCTGATGAGAGACTGACAGAGGCACCCAGAGCAGAACAAAACTCCTTCCATACCCGAGAAATGAACTGTGGGCCTCTATCGGACACTATGTCCACAGGTATTCCATGGGGACGGAATACATGTAGGACAAAAAGGTCGGCTGTCTCACTGGCAGATGGTAATTTTGGTAATGCAACAAAATGGGCAGATTTAGAGAATCTGTCCACGATGGTGAGTATGGTGTCATTACCCTCAGACATAGGAAGTCCAGTGACGAAGTCCAAGCCCACGTGAGACCAAGGGCGACTCGGGACTGGGAGAGGCCGCAGCAGGCCCGAAGGAGCCCTGTGGGACGCCTTGTTTTGGGCACAGATGGAACAGGCCGCCACGTACTCCCGGACGTCTGCCTCGGCGGATGGCCACCAAAAGTGCCTCTTCAGTAGCGACAGTGTACGGTTCATACCAGGGTGGCAGGAGAATCGTGAGGTGTGGATCCAGTTGAGCACTTGCGGCCGCACGGCTGCGGGAACATAGAGAAGGTCGGGGGGGCCATCGGCCGGTCCAGGTTCCAACTCTTGTGCCGATCGGACGAGGGACTCGATTTCCCAGTGAACAGCCGCCACCAAACAGGAAGCGGGCAGAACAGGTTCAGGATTGCTGAAGTCTTCATTGTCTGTAAACTGGCGAGAGAGAGCATCAGGCTTGACATTACGTGTGCCAGGACGATATGTTAAAATAAACTTGAACCTGCTGAAGAACAGAGCCCATCTGGCCTGACGGGAGTTCAGCCTCTTGGATGACTGGATGTAAGCCAGGTTCTTGTGGTCTGTCCAGACTATGAAGGGTTGCTCTGCTCCGTCTAGCCAGTGCCTCCACTCCTCCAACGCCAACTTGACAGCAAGCAACTCCCGGTTACCCACGTCGTAGTTCTTCTCAGCAGGGGTCAATCTCCTGGAGAAAAAGGCCACAGGATGGAGCTTCTGGTCCGTGGGGGGAACGTTGTGACAGGACTGCCCCCCACCCCGAATCAGAGGCGTCCACTTCCACAATAAACTGCAAACTAGTGTCTGGATGAATAAGAACAGGTGAGGTGGTGAACAGTTCCTTCAATGTACTCACAGCTGACTCGGCCTCAGGCGTCCACAGGAATGGCACCTTAGGGGAGGTGAGCTTGGTCAGGGGGGCAACCACTCGGCTGAAACCCCTGATGAAGCGGCGGTAGAAGTTGGCGAAGCCCAGGAGCGTTAGCTGCTTCCGAGACGTGGGTGTGGGCCACTCCACAACCGCTCTGATCTTGTCAGGGTCTGGTGACACTTGTCCCCGCTCGATAATAAAGCCCAAAAAGGGGACGGACTGCCGGTGGAACTCACATTTTTCTGCTTTCACATACAGTTTATTTTCCATGAGGCGTTGGAGAACCAGACGGACGTGGGAGACGTGTTCATCCTGTGACTTAGAGAATATTAGAATGTCATCCAAATAGACAAACACAAAACGGTGTAGAAAATCCCTCAACACATCGTTAATCATGGCCTGAAACACTGCTGGGGCGTTAGTGAGACCGAATGGCATGACTAGGTATTCAAAGTGTCCGAGAGGGGTATTGAACCCAGTCTTCCATTCGTCTCCCGGCCTGATCCTAACGAGGTGGTAAGCGTTACGTGAGGTCGAGTTTGGTAAACACGGTGGCACCATGAAGGGGTTCAAATGCTGAGTTGATGAGAGGCAGGGGGTACGTATTTCTGACTGTGATGTTATTAAGTCCTCTGTAGTCAATGCAGGGGCGTAATGTTTTGTCCTTCTTCTCTACAAAAAAGAACCCAGCACCAACAGCGGAAGATGAGGGACGAATGATGCCAGAGGCTAAGGAGTCGCCTATGTAGGTTTCCATAGCTTCTCTCTCAGGACGGGACAGATTGAAAAGCCGACTGGACGGCAAAGGGGCTCCAGGCAGTAACTCAATAGCGCAATCGTATGGCCTATGAGGTGGTAATGAAAGTGCCTTGGATTTACTGAATACCTCGGCCAGGTCCAGGTACTCCTCAGGGACTGAAGAGAGGTCTGGGGTTTTGACAGGGGAAGCAGGGGGAACCTACCGAGGGCGGAATAGCCGACCCAAGGCAAACAGAATGGCAGTGAGTGCTCCAACTGTGTATTTTGTGGTTTTGCCAGTCAATATGGGGGTTGTGAATGCTAAGCCAAGGGAAACCGAGGATAAGGGGGGGAGGCCGAGGAGGAGACTACTTTAAACTGGATGGTTTCCTTGTGATTGCCGGACAGCATGAGAGAAAGCGGGGACAGTTTGATGGGTGATGTTGGCAAACTGATGGCCGTCAATAAGCGGTTACTGTTATAGGCTTAGGCAGGGGCTTAACAGGGATCTCAGCCTGAGTGACCAGGTTAACGTCAAGGAAACTATCCTCAGCACCAGAGTCGATGAGAGCAGCTAGTGGGAGAGATAGATTCCTGAACTGGACTGTAGCTGGGATAACTAGACGGGGTGCTGTGGGCATTGAGTCAGGTGTGGCACTCGCAAGTATGCCCACTTTTACCTGCGAGCTTGGTCTTTTGGGCGAACCGGACAGTTAACCAGGAAATGAGTGCGGTCCCCACAGTACATGCACTCACCAGCCCGCATGCGCCGTTCCTTTTCGGCAGGGGACAGACGAGCACGGCCCAGCTGCATGGGCTCGTCTAGTTCCGTGGAGGGATCCGCTGCGGTGTGGACCCGACCGCCCCTCTCCTGTCTCCTCTCCCGTAGCCTGTTGTCTATTCGTGTAGCAAGGGAAACGAGAACATGAAGGTTAGCAGGCTCATCACGAACAGCTAGTTCATTCTTAATCGTGTCACTTAGACCGTTAACAAACGCTCCCTGAAGAGCTTCGTCATTCCACTTGGAATCGGCTGCCAAGGTCCAAAAATCAATGGCGTATTCAGCCACGCTACCCGTGCCCTGTCGTAGCTTCAATAGTCTCTTTGTGGCGGTCCCGGCATGGTCCGGGTGATCAAACACAACTTTCAATTGAGAGGAAAAATCGTCAAACGACAGGCTGGCAATCTGCTGAGTAGAACAAGCCGCTTCTGCCCAAATCAAAGCTTTGCCCCTCATTAACCCCAGTGCGTAATGTACCTTTGAGGATTCCGTGGAGAAGGACAGGGGCTTCTGTTGGAACACCAAGCGGCACTGAAGCAGGAAACCACGGCATTTGTTCAGGTCCCCGGTGAAAGGTTCGGGTGAGGTTGTAGGGGGTTCCCGAAGGGCAGGAGCGGAAGCCGAGCCTGGAGCCACTGTAGGAGGAACAGGCGGAGGAGAAGCAGAGGGAGGAAGGGTAGTGAGTGTTACCAGGTTAGCTACCTGAGAGGTGAGATGAGATACTTGATCCAACAACTGCTGGTTGTTATCCACAAGAGTCCGGATGAGTTGGTCGTGTTGTCCCAATAACATTCCCTGTGAATGGAGGGCGCGTTGTACGCCATCACCCGTTGTTTCATGTGGCATCTCTGCTGAGTCCATGTTTGGCCAGTTCGTTCTATTAGGCTTGGTGGGGACTCAGGTGCAGAGACGGACACACGGACAACAGAGGGTGAATTAGGATGTCGTTTATTCAGCGTGAATTGGCAGAGAGAAACAGTTCAGGGTGGAATCGCTTCAGACCGGGGTAGGAGCTGAGTGGGGGGGGAGAGCCAGTAGTCCGGAGAGCTGGATGACGAGGATATCAGACAACAGATGAGCAGGTTGCGGCGTGGGAATGGCAGGTAGGCAGGCAGCAGGAACAGACGGGATCTGGTCGAAGGAGAGACAGGTTACAAAACGTGGCAGAAACAACTATAATGCTGAGATAGTAACAACTAGACTGAGATTGCTGTACGGGGCCAAGTTACCACAGGTAGTGTAGGAACGAACTGGCGCTGGAGAGGTGTCCAGCCCGGGTAGATAACTGCTGGTTGATTGGTGACAATGAGCCGCAGCTGGAGGTAACTGAGCATGAGAGAGAATGGCCACGCCCCCTGACCTAGATCCTCTGCCTGGGCTGCACAGCAGGGGGAGACAGACACAGACAACACACACAGGGGAAAAAAGGAAAAGGGAAACAAGCGGGGCAGGACCAACAGTGCCGGATCGTAACACTAGTAGATATTCCCTGGTTATACCATATACTGCAGCCTTATGAAGATGAGGTGAGAACACACACACTCTAGTAGATATTCCCTGGTTATACCATATACTGCAGCCTAATGAAGATGAGGTGAGAACACACACACTCTAGTAGATATTCCCTGGTTATACCATATACTGCAGCCGAATGAAGATGAGGTGAGAACACACACACTCTAGTAGATATTCCCTGGTTATACCATATACTGCAGCCTAATGAAGATGAGGTGAGAACACACACACTCTAGTAGATATACCCTGGTTATACCATATACTGCAGCCTAATGAAAATGAGGTGAGAACACACACACACTAGTAGATATTCCCTGGTTATACCATATACTGCATACTGCAGCCTAATGAAGATGAGGTGAGAACACACACACTCTAGTTGATATTCCCCTGGTTATACCATATACTGCAGCCTAATGAAGATGAGGTGAGAACACACACACACTAGTAGATATTCCCTGGTTATACCATATACTGCAGCCTTATGAAGATGAGGTGAGAACACACACTAGTAGATATACCCTGGTTATACCATATACTGCAGCCTAATGAAAATGAGGTGAGAACACACACTCTAGTAGATATTCCCTGGTTATACCATATACTGCAGCCTTATGAAGATGAGGTGAGAACACACACTAGTAGATATACCCTGGTTATACCATATACTGCAGCCTAATGAAGATGAGGTGAGAACACACACACACTAGTAGATATTCCCTGGTTATACCATATACTGCATACTGCAGCCTAATGAAGATGAGGTGAGAACACACACACTCTAGTTGATATTCCCTGGTTATACTATATACTGCAGCCTTATGAAAATGAGGTGAGAACACACACACTCTAGTAGATATTCCCTGGTTATACCATATACTGCAGCCTAATGAAAATGAGGTGAGAACACACACTCTAGTAGATATTCCCTGGTTATACCATATACTGCAGCCTTATGAAGATGAGGTGAGAACACACACACACTCGTAGATATTCCCTGGTTATACCATATACTGCAGCCTAATGAAGATGAGGTGAGAACACACACACTCTAGTAGATATTCCCTGGTTATACCATATACTGCAGCCTAATGAAGATGAGGTGAGAACACACACTCTAGTAGATATTCCCTGGTTATACCATATACTGCAGCCTTATGAAGATGAGGTGAGAACACACACACACTCGTAGATATTCCCTGGTTATACCATATACTGCAGCCTAATGAAGATGAGGTGAGAACACACACACTCTAGTAGATATTCCCTGGTTATACCATATACTGCAGCCTAATGAAGATGAGGTGAGAACACACACTCTAGTAGATATTCCCTGGTTATACCATATACTGCAGCCTTATGAAGATGAGGTGAGAACACACACACTCTAGTAGATATTCCCTGGTTATACCATATACTGCAGCCTAATGAATATGAGGTGAGAACACACACACACACACTAGTAGATATTCCCTGGTTATACCATATACTGCAGCCTAATGAAGATGAGGTGAGAACACACACTCTAGTAGATATTCCCTGGTTAAACCATATACTGCAGCCTAATGACGATGAGGTGAGAACACACACTCTAGTAGATATTCCCTGGTTATACTATATACTGCAGCCTAATGAAGATGAGGTGAGAACACACACACACTAGTAGTTATACCCTGGTTATACCATATACTGCAGCCTAATGAAAATGAGGTGAGAACACACACTCTAGTAGATATTCCCTGGTTATACCATATACTGCAGCCTTATGAAGATGAGGTGAGAACACACACTAGTAGATATACCCTTTTTATACCATATACTGCAGCCTAATGAAGATGAGGTGAGAACACACACTCTAGTAGATATTCCCTGGTTATACCATATACTGCAGCCTAATGAAGATGAGGTGAGAACACACACTAGTAGATATTCCCTGGTTATACCATATACTGCAGCCTTATGAAGATGAGGTGAGAACACACTCTAGTAGATATTCCCTGGTTATACCATATACTGCAGCCTTATGAAGACGAGGTGAGAACACACACACTTGTAGATATTCCCTGGTTATACCATATACTGCAGCCTAATGAAGATGAGGTGAGAACACACACACACTAGTAGATATTCCCTGGTTATACCATATACTGCAGCCTAATGAAAATGAGGTGAGAACACACACACTCTAGTAGATATTCCCTGGTTATACCATATACTGCAGCCTTATGAAGATGAGGTGAGAACACACACACTCTAGTAGATATTCCCTGGTTATACCATATACTGCAGCCTAATGAAGATGAGGTGAGAACACACACACTCTAGTAGATATTCCCTGGTTATACCATATACTGCAGCCGAATGAAGATGAGGTGAGAACACACACACTCTAGTAGATATTCCCTGGTTATACCATATACTGCAGCCTAATGAAGATGAGGTGAGAACACACACACTCTAGTAGATATACCCTGGTTATACCATATACTGCAGCCTAATGAAGATGAGGTGAGAACACACACACACTAGTAGATATTCCCTGGTTATACCATATACTGCATACTGCAGCCTAATGAAGATGAGGTGAGAACACACACACTCTAGTTGATATTCCCTGGTTATACCATATACTGCAGCCTAATGAAGATGAGGTGAGAACACACACACACTAGTAGATATTCCCTGGTTATACCATATACTGCAGCCTTATGAAGATGAGGTGAGAACACACACTAGTAGATATACCCTGGTTATACCATATACTGCAGCCTAATGAAAATGAGGTGAGAACACACACTCTAGTAGATATTCCCTGGTTATACCATATACTGCAGCCTTATGAAGATGAGGTGAGAACACACACTAGTAGATATACCCTGGTTATACCATATACTGCAGCCTAATGAAGATGAGGTGAGAACACACACACACTAGTAGATATTCCCTGGTTATACCATATACTGCATAATGCAGCCTAATGAAGATGAGGTGAGAACACACACACTCTAGTTGATATTCCCTGGTTATACTATATACTGCAGCCTTATGAAAATGAGGTGAGAACACACACACTCTAGTAGATATTCCCTGGTTATACCATATACTGCAGCCTAATGAAAATGAGGTGAGAACACACACTCTAGTAGATATTCCCTGGTTATACCATATACTGCAGCCTTATGAAGATGAGGTGAGAACACACACACACACTAGTAGATATTCCCTGGTTATACCATATACTGCAGCCTAATGAAAATGAGGTGAGAACACACACTCTAGTAGATATTCCCTGGTTATACCATATACTGCAGCCTAATGAAAATGAGGTGAGAACACACACTCTAGTAGATATTCCCTGGTTATACCATATACTGCAGCCTTATGAAGATGAGGTGAGAACACACACTAGTAGATATACCCTGGTTATACCATATACTGCAGCCTAATGAAGATGAGGTGAGAACACACACACACTAGTAGATATACCCTGGTTATACCATATACTGCAGCCTAATGACGATGAGGTGAGAACACACACACACACACTAGTAGATATTCCCTGGTTATACCATATACTGCAGCCTTATGAAGATGAGGTGAGAACACACACTAGTAGATATACCCTGGTTATACCATATACTGCAGCCTAATGAAGATGAGGTGAGAACACACACACACTAGTAGATATACCCTGGTTATACCATATACTGCAGCCTAATGACGATGAGGTGAGAACACACACACACACACTAGTAGATATTCCCTGGTTATACCATATACTGCAGCCTAATGAAGATGAGGTGAGAACACACACACACTAGTAGATATTCCCTGGTTATACCATATACTGCAGCCTAATGAAGATGAGGTGAGAACACACACTCTAGTAGATATTCCCTGGTTATACCATATACTGCAGCCTTATGAAGATGAGGTGAGAACACACACACACTCGTAGATATTCCCTGGTTATACCATATACTGCAGCCTAATGAAGATGAGGTGAGAACACACACACTCTAGTAGATATTCCCTGGTTATACCATATACTGCAGCCTAATGAAGATGAGGTGAGAACACACACTCTAGTAGATATTCCCTGGTTATACCATATACTGCAGCCTTATGAAGATGAGGTGAGAACACACACACTCTAGTAGATATTCCCTGGTTATACCATATACTGCAGCCTAATGAATATGAGGTGAGAACACACACACACACACTAGTAGATATTCCCTGGTTATACCATATACTGCAGCCTAATGAAGATGAGGTGAGAACACACACTCTAGTAGATATTCCCTGGTTATACCATATACTGCAGCCTAATGACGATGAGGTGAGAACACACACTCTAGTAGATATTCCCTGGTTATACTATATACTGCAGCCTAATGAAGATGAGGTGAGAACACACACACACTAGTAGTTATACCCTGGTTATACCATATACTGCAGCCTAATGAAAATGAGGTGAGAACACACACTCTAGTAGATATTCCCTGGTTATACCATATACTGCAGCCTTATGAAGATGAGGTGAGAACACACACTAGTAGATATACCCTTTTTTATACCATATACTGCAGCCTAATGAAGATGAGGTGAGAACACACACTCTAGTAGATATTCCCTGGTTATACCATATACTGCAGCCTAATGAAGATGAGGTGAGAACACACACTAGTAGATATTCCCTGGTTATACCATATACTGCAGCCTTATGAAGATGAGGTGAGAACACACTCTAGTAGATATTCCCTGGTTATACCATATACTGCAGCCTTATGAAGACGAGGTGAGAACACACACACTTGTAGATATTCCCTGGTTATACCATATACTGCAGCCTAATGAAGATGAGGTGAGAACACACACACACTAGTAGATATTCCCTGGTTATACCATATACTGCAGCCTAATGAAAATGAGGTGAGAACACACACACTCTAGTAGATATTCCCTGGTTATACCATATACTGCAGCCTTATGAAGATGAGGTGAGAACACACACACTCTAGTAGATATTCCCTGGTTATACCATATACTGCAGCCTAATGAAGATGAGGTGAGAACACACACACTCTAGTAGATATTCCCTGGTTATACCATATACTGCAGCCGAATGAAGATGAGGTGAGAACACACACACTCTAGTAGATATTCCCTGGTTATACCATATACTGCAGCCTAATGAAGATGAGGTGAGAACACACACACTCTAGTAGATATACCCTGGTTATACCATATACTGCAGCCTAATGAAGATGAGGTGAGAACACACACACACTAGTAGATATTCCCTGGTTATACCATATACTGCATACTGCAGCCTAATGAAGATGAGGTGAGAACACACACACTCTAGTTGATATTCCCTGGTTATACCATATACTGCAGCCTAATGAAGATGAGGTGAGAACACACACACACACTAGTAGATATTCCCTGGTTATACCATATACTGCAGCCTTATGAAGATGAGGTGAGAACACACACTAGTAGATATACCCTGGTTATACCATATACTGCAGCCTAATGAAAATGAGGTGAGAACACACACTCTAGTAGATATTCCCTGGTTATACCATATACTGCAGCCTTATGAAGATGAGGTGAGAACACAAACTAGTAGATATACCCTGGTTATACCATATACTGCAGCCTAATGAAGATGAGGTGAGAACACACACACACTAGTAGATATTCCCTGGTTATACCATATACTGCATACTGCAGCCTAATGAAGATGAGGTGAGACACACACACACTCTAGTTGATATTCCCTGGTTATACTATATACTGCAGCCTTATGAAAATGAGGTGAGAACACACACACTCTAGTAGATATTCCCTGGTTATACCATATACTGCAGCCTAATGAAAATGAGGTGAGAACACACACTCTAGTAGATATTCCCTGGTTATACCATATACTGCAGCCTTATGAAGATGAGGTGAGAACACACACACACACTAGTAGATATTCCCTGGTTATACCATATACTGCAGCCTAATGAAAATGAGGTGAGAACACACACTCTAGTAGATATTCCCTGGTTATACCATATACTGCAGCCTAATGAAAATGAGGTGAGAACACACACTCTAGTAGATATTCCCTGGTTATACCATATACTGCAGCCTTATGAAGATGAGGTGAGAACACACACTA
The DNA here is from genome assembly GCF_020615455.1 of Coregonus clupeaformis. Taxonomy (NCBI): domain Eukaryota; kingdom Metazoa; phylum Chordata; class Actinopteri; order Salmoniformes; family Salmonidae; genus Coregonus; species Coregonus clupeaformis. Next base: position 49,292,958 of record NC_059214.1, on the reverse strand, counting down.
GTAGATATACCCTGGTTATACCATATACTGCAGCCTAATGAAGATGAGGTGAGAACACACACACACTAGTAGATATACCCTGGTTATACCATATACTGCAGCCTAATGACGATGAGGTGAGAACACACACACACACACTAGTAGATATTCCCTGGTTATACCATATACTGCAGCCTTATGAAGATGAGGTGAGAACACACACTAGTAGATATACCCTGGTTATACCATATACTGCAGCCTAATGAAGATGAGGTGAGAACACACACACACTAGTAGATATACCCTGGTTATACCATATACTGCAGCCTAATGACGATGAGGTGAGAACACACACACACACACTAGTAGATATTCCCTGGTTATACCATATACTGCAGCCTAATGAAGATGAGGTGAGAACACACACACACTAGTAGATATTCCCTGGTTATACCATATACTGCAGCCTAATGAAAATGAGGTGAGAACACACACTAGTAGATATTCCCTGGTTATACCATATACTGCAGCCTAATGAAAATGAGGTGAGAACACACTCTAGTAGATATTCCCTGGTTATACCATATACTGCAGCCTAATGAAAATGAGGTGAGAACACACTCTAGTAGATATTCCCTGGTTATACCATATACTGCAGCCTAATGAAGATGAGGTGAGAACACACACACTCTAGTAGATATTCCCTGGTTATACCATATACTGCAGCCTAATGAAAATGAGGTGAGAACACACTCTAGTAGATATTCCCTGGTTATACCATATACTGCAGCCTAATGAAGATGAGGTGAGAACACACACACTCTAGTAGATATTCCCTGGTTATACCATATACTGCAGCCTTATGAAGATGAGGTGAGAACACACACACACACAGTAGTAGATATTCCCTGGTTATACCATATACTGCAGCCTAATGAAGATGAGGTGAGAACACACACACTCTAGTAGATATTCCCTGGTTATACCATATACTGCAGCCTTATGAAGATGAGGTGAGAACACACACACTTCTAATCCTACACCTGTGTTCCTCTCAGGACCCCTCGTTAGAGTATGGCAAGAGCAGCAGTCGTAGCAGCATGTTCAGAATCGTGCCAAAGTTCAAGAAAGAGAAAGCTACCAAGAAGACCTGCCCTCAGTCCGGTCAGTGTTAGTCTTTTAGTCTCTCCACAGGCTTCACATAGACAGTACGCTCTTAGAAAAAAAAGGTGCTGTCTAGAACCTAAAAAGGGTTCTTCGGCTGTGGCCCATTGGATCACCTTTTAAAGATCCCTTTTTGGTTCCAGGTAGAACCCTTTTGGATTCCAGGTAGAAACCTTTTGGGTTCCATGTACAACCCTTTCCACAGAGAGTTCTACATGGAACCCAAAAGGGTTCTATCTGGATTCAAGAGGGTTAACCTAATGGGACAGCCGAAGAACCCTTTTGGAACCGTTTTGGAACCTTTTTGGAACCCTTTTGGAACCCTTTTCTCTAAGAGTGTACGTACCACACACACATGCACACAAACATACATTGTTGTTTACTTTTTAGTTAGAACTAAGATCTTTAAGGTCTCTATGTGGCCTACATTTAGTGGTTGTAATGCATTATAACCACCCAGTGTGGTGTCAGGGATTGTCTCTGTGTTTTCTGTCTGCCCTGGTCCTCAGTCTGACCCAGCCATCCAAGAGCACCCCTCTTCCTTCTGTTCGTGGTCTTATCCACCTGTCTACACATGTACAGCAGGCACAAACCAAGGCCAAAGACAGGGGGAGGGGGCTGGACACAGGGCCAAAAACCCAGGGGTTTCCCAGAGAAAGAAAATGTGTGTATTAGAACACCATTTCTCCTTCATGACGACTGATACAACCGAATATTGCTACATTTGTTTATTGATATTACTACCAATTGAACATGAAAAAAGCATTTTTTTGACTGTATGTTTATGAATATTACTACCAATTGAACATGAAAACCAGCCATTTCTATTGAATGCTGCAGCTGCACTCTTCAATCTAGATTATAATACAGAATGCAGGTCGTCTCAGAAAGGACTTTGTTTTGGTGTGGAATAAGAGAGAATAGAATGGAGACAAGTAGAATTGCAGGAGTTGGCCGTTCCTCTGCTTCAGGACCCCGTCTGATTGGTCGGGAGTGTTAGTCCCGCCCACAGTGAGGCAGGGCAGGGTGTTGATTGGGTGAGACGTTCCTTCAGGTTGCACAGGCTTCCACCTCCTTCTCCCTCCTACTTCCTGTACGTCTGTGTTCTGATTGGTGGATAACCTGCATGCCCTCAGCCTCTCTGGAAGGCCATTGGCCACAGCTGTTTCCGACCAACCAACCTCCAACATCTATGTTAACCCCTCCTCTTTTTCCGCCAGCCGCTACCGCCTCTCCTCCCTCCTTTCCTTTCTCCCTCTACCTCTCCCTGTCTTCCCATCCCTCTATTGGGATTTCCTCTCTCTGATTGTGTGTGTGTATATATATATGAGTGTATGTGCGTTTGGATGTGGGTGTATGTGTGTGAGAGAGAGGGTCTCAGACACTGAGCGAGCACCTTCTTGCTCTGTGTACTGTCTATGTATGTAGTGGAGAGATGGGGTACAGAGGAGGTAGGAGTCTGGCTGGAGCAGCTCAGTCTGGGAGAGTACAGAGACACCTTCACACGCCATGACATCAGAGGCTCTGAACTGCTGCACCTGGAGAGAAGGGACCTGAAGGTATACACACAGGCACACACACAAACACACAAACATAACACACACACTCAAACATAACACACACACACACATACAAATATAACACACACACACACGCGCTAAGGCATACACACACACACACACACACACACACACACACACACACACACACACACACACACACACACACCCTGTTACTTCATCTATCCCCAGATCAACTCTCTTTCTCTCTTCCTCTCTGGTTCTCTCCATCTCTTTCTCTCTGGTTCTCTCCATCTCTTTCTCTCTGGTTCTGTTGGCCGTTAGCTGTCTCCCTGTTTGCTGCTCTGTGCTGCACTGCTCTGCTTGGCTTCTTCTGTGTGTGAGAGTGTTGCTTACCTACCGCAGGAGACTGGCTGTAACTCACTAACCCCTCAGTCTCCACTGGTACTGTGTGTGAACTTGGAACGGGAACGGGACAGGGCTGGGGAAATGGGGTAAGGGGAGGGAGGGCTGGGGGGGGTGGTGTAGGGGAGGAGGGGCTATGGGAGTGGGACTGCTCAGGAAGGTTGGGTGAGGGAGGGTTGGAGCTGGGGTTAGGGTGGTACCATAGACCGAGACAAGAAGCTGTTTTAGGTAGGACCGACAAAGAGACGCTGTTCATGGACAGATGCACAACAACTCCCAGTAGTGCTGACCCCAGGGGTGTGAGTGGACATGCCCTTTGGAGTGCTGCTGAACATAGGTGGCATTTACTTGGAGTTAAAGGAGAAAGATGTTCAATGTTGACTCCATACTGAGAAAATACCTCAGGGAGAAACAAGAGGTGAATTAATTCGTCAGATTCCATTTGCAAAACGTTTTGTCTGTGGCAAAACAGTTTGCAACTGAAACCGTTTAACGTGTAAGCTAAATCATAGCAAATCAAATTCTATTGGTCGCATACACATATTTAGCAGATGTTATTGCGGGTGTAGCGAAATGCTTGTGTTCCTAGCTCCAACAGTGCAGTAATATCTAACAAAACACAACAGTAATCTAAAAAAAATAAAAGAATGGAATTAAGAAACCAACTGAACCAAACAGAAGCAAACAGGGAAGGACGTACCTGAATTTGTCCAATAGAAACTCTCGTTTTCATTGCAAAATGTTTTCCGTTTGGAGTAAACGGTTTTGCAACGGAATCCGACTGTAGCTCAGCTGGTAGAGCACGGCGCTTGTAACGCCAAGGTAGTGGGTTCGATCCCCGGGACCACCCATACGCAAAAATGTATGCACGCATGATTGTAAGTCGCTTTGGGTAAAAGCGTCTGCTAAATGGCATATTATTATTATATTATTATTATATTATAATGATACACCCCAGGGATATCCCACTGCACACTCATTACCCCATAACCTCCTTACAGATGATGGAGTGTCATTTACATTGTTCTATTTCAAAAACACATTGTTTATCAGAGTTTCATGGACCAATGATCCTAATGGATCTACAGTAGGTGGAGTGAACGAGGGCAAAGCGAGGGGAGGACTTTTTGACATTAGACAGTAATAGACGTGCACTCATCCATACGAGCGACAGGCCTACCATACCTTGGACTGTGCCAGTGTTTTGCTGTGTGTGTGTCCCCTCATTCCAAATCTGTCCCCTCCATTTCTATGGCAAAACCACCATTATCTGGCGAAAAAGCATCATTGGAAGTTAATGTTTTTTCCTAAACGCTATTACATAATTGTAATTGATCCTATTTAGAAACATGGTAACACTTTACGTAACACTTACAGTTACAATTGTAAGACTTGTCATGTACATGTAAGAAGTCTTTATAATGCTTTTCTTAGTCTGTAGAAATAATTGCAGCATAAAAGTATTAAGTAAGGGATAAACGCCCACGTTCTGTACAAAAAATCCTGATCGTTCTTATATCTCTCAGATATAGGAGAGACACTTCAGAACTTTATTTTTATATTTTTTTGGGACTATCTTTTATTCCATGTAGTGAATCTGTTGTTACATGCATTTGTATGGACTAATAGCAGTAAGACCCCCAAAAATGTATTTTTTTTTTATACTTCAAGGGCTCTTAAAATTCTAAATCAAATACCTAATGATCCTTGGTGTGATCACCACCCCCGCCCCCTCCACCCCTCCCCCGGCTTAGACAGGGCTTAGATGGGTTAAGTGAGCAAAATAGGTGTTGCAGTACAGGGTGACCAAGACGTAAAACAACAGGGTACGAAATAGTACCAAAAAAAAGACAATACAATGTAAAAACCATAAAACAGAATTAGCGTAGTGATTAAAAAGGAAGCTATTAAATAAAACGATTTCCATTAAATAAATAAACAATTAGGAGAATCAATGTTCTTAAGATGTCGTCTGCTGTCCACAGGATCTGGGGATATCGAAAGTGGGTCATATGAAGAGAATTCTCCAGGGAACTAAGGATCTGGCCAAGACCGCCATGGTTGACCTCTAACCCAGAAGTAGTTGGTGCCGGAGAGGAAGTGCCCTTCCGCCACAGAGGAAGAGTTTGGGAGCTCCGCAGGGAGAGCTGAACGCCTGGCATCTTGGGGTGGATGGATGGATTTGATCCTTTGGATGGATTTAAGAAAGCTGTTGGTGAGAAGTTTTAGAACTGTAATGTTTTAGTGAGACTGTGTTTGGCGCCAAAATGGAAGACGGAACTCTACAGTTGTTGACAGTGCAAAGAAGGAAGCCATGGATCTTCACAAAAAAAGCAATTTTTCTCAAATCATATTACCATTCATGGCACAATCAGGTATGCAACTGATCGTCATTATAAGAGTTGTTTTGGTCGTCTGGCCTCATAAGAAGGCCCAATTCAAGTAGCAACAAGGTGACTTCCATGAGTGTTCCCTAACAGTGTTCTGTGAGTGTGTACAGTTCAGTACAGTCACTACAATACCGTGCGGCTTTGTGATTAGCTTACTGGCTCGTTGCCTGGCAGTAGAAGGCTACAGATGCAACGCTACAGTCTGCAGTATCCTGCTTTCGCTGTTTACACCAGAGGAGATAGGTAATGTCCCAAATAGCACCCTCTTCCCTATGTTGGGCACTACTTTTAAGTGGTGCACTATGTAGGGAACAGGGTGTGATTACAGATGTGCCCTGGGAGAAGGAGATGCAATGTCACAACCTAAAGCGAGTGAAGGGAGGTTTCTGAAAACAGTGAGACATATGTTGCATGCTATGCTAGCTTGACTTTGGATATCTATTTTGAATTGCAAAATTAGTGTCTTGGTTTGTTTGTGTAAAAAGATAACACTTGAACAAGTTTTTTTTTTATATGACTTTAGTAATGCCATTTGTTACTACTGAAAGCATCATTTTGGTTTGAATCAACCTTTTTTGTTAATAATTTTTATTTATTTGTTCTTGCATGATAATTCTGTGTCAAGGACCTGTGTCTTGTGCCATATTTTAGTCATTTTATTGTAAAATGTGCTTTATTGGTAAGAGAACATCAGAATTTAGGACAAATTATTAGATTAAGTATTAGGAGTTATATTTTGTCATTTGACACATTTTCTTTTGATGTGAAAATCAGTACCAAAGTGAATGTCCAATACACTTCCAAACATAAATGTTAACTTTGAAAGTAGTGAAAATAACATAATGTTTGGGATAAATATCAGTTACATATAGAGGGAGTGTTATAAGCTGGGTTACAGAATTCTAGGAACTTTCTATAAATTCCCTGGTTTCCCAGAAATCTTGGTTGTAGGGTCCGGATTTCCTGCTTATTATCTTCTGAATCCGGAAATCCTCCAACCGGGATTTCGGGAAACCAGGGAATTTATTTGAAGTTCCCGGAATTTTGCAACCCTAGTTGTAAGCCAACAATTTCATATTTTTATGGAATACTTGACATGCACTTTTCCCTTTTGCTATTTGCAAAGTTACATCCTCATATCACTAGATACAATTCACCACAATCCCTAGCATTTAAACACTCAATATTTCACAGAGTAACACTATGGTAGTGAAATAGGAGTTATATGTTGATTTAAGAATAAGATTGAGCAGCTCATCTGCAACAGGAGAAAGTGCAGCTTTAGTTGCTCAGTGTGACATATAATGTTAATAGGACACTCTTTTGTTAGGTTGGTGGCATTACAGGGTATACTTATATATGTGATGCTAAGTATGCATATACAATATATGCACTGAATATATACAATCTAAACCAGTGTATGCATACACTGTTAGTAGCTTTTGTAGTCCAATGCCTTTGTAGATTACTGACATGACATACAGTGTCAACAGCTAACACGTTTTGATGACCATGTCTATTGATTTGCACCATGAACACCAATTGTGGATTATTGATTTTGTTGAATAGGATAATCTCTCCTGTTTTTGTTTAATGCTGTTGTATTCTAACGGAGGTGCAATATTATATTGGTTTTGATAGTCTTTCTGACGTGATGTTTCGCTGTGGGAAAAACCCAAAGGGTTTTGTATACACTGACCGACTTTTAAACGAAATAGCGTTTCTTACTAGTTCATTTTCATTCAAACTTCTTCCAACAACTCACTGGTTTTTAGTCTTGTTCCTCTGTGCTTCCAGGATGATTCTCAAAGCAGGTTGGAGGAAATAATAGACCGTGTTACTGACTGTATGTGAGACTGTTGAACGGGCAGACCTGACTGTTGTTCAATGCTTTATGTAATTTATCTAAGAGCCCTTGTATGTTCATTTGCATCAGCTAAATACTTAGCATCAACTGTATGTTATCAATGATCTTATATCATCAAGTCTTCTTTTTGATTATATTTTACCTCAACAAAACTGTTCATATCAGGATTGTGGCTTGCTTCATTTTATAGTCCTCCTGTAACATAATATCAATTAACAAAATGGAAATAGGAAGTTATATCACGTTTGCATGATAATTACATTTTGGCTTCTTTGGGATTGAGAAAACAATTAATCCGTACCAGTTAGTTACCAATTGTGTTCTCTTATTTGGAGTAAGCACCAGAAAGTAGCATGTATCTTTTACTCCATCATTTCGCAGTATATAAAGGACTGTAAAATAAAGCATTACCTACATTATTCCTCTTTTGGATGCCATCCCACCCACCTCTCTTTTGGTGGCCTATCAAGAGAATTCACATTATCAAGAAGCATACTATCGTTGCTTATGCTCACAACCAAGTATAATTTATTTCTAACATGAAACCCAAATCACGAGGCCTTTAAATCCCCTGAAACATTAACCTCTTTGATGAAAGAAGTTTGAATTTAGAACCATGCCAGGAGCATCTAAATCCTACCTTAGTAAATAGTCTAGACAAAATAAATGTGCTTTATTGCAAGTATGATTGTTATGAAGAAGAAAAAAAACATAGCCCCAAGCTAGCTAGGTTCCTAACCAAAGATATGAATTAAACATTCTGAACATTCAATCTTTTTTGAAATCCTAAGTACCCAAGCCACAGTTCTTGATAATCAGTTATGTGTCTTGTCTTTCCACTGGCACTTAAAATTAGGGCCAAATTAGGGCAAAAATCAAGCTGGCTCTAATGGGATTCTCAAATTCGAGCTGGGTCGAGGGAAATCCGGGTCTGCGCAGCTCAGGTTCACAACTGGTTAGAATTCGGGCTTGTGACACCATTACTATGCAACCACCAAGCTGATCCCTGCTGGATGCTGACACAACATTAGCTAGCTCCTCTGGGCTTGTTACTGTTAGCTAGCACATGGACAAGCAGTATTGCAGTAGTCAGACATGACATGAATTACCACCATAGCTGGATCATTCATTCATTTTTGCACTACACAATAAACTTTTATGAGAACAGTCAGCCCTCGAATGATAGTTACCTAACGTTAGCTAGCAAATCAGAGTTTAAACAAGCTAGCTAGCTAATGTGAGCTAGCAGGAATTTTAGCTAGCAGGAATTTTAGCTGGCCAGGTCGTATTGAAAGCCAGCTACATAATATCAAAGCTGTCGTCTGGTTTGCTTGGTTAGCTAGCTAGCTAATAGCCAATGCCATGGCAAGCAAGGTAGGAATGAAGCTAGCTAGCTAGCCTGTTATGCTAGCGATGATGCTAACTGTTTAGCTAGCTGGCTAACGTCAGCAAGCTAAATACATGGCTCTGAGTCTGGCTGGCACTGGCAGGAGTATGGGGTAACGTTGGATACAGCATGGTGAGGGTGAATTAAATTCTTCAACATCTTGCTAGCAACATTAGCGAAGCCAGCTGCAGTCACATATTGGCTACCTAGCTACATGACATCATTTCACATTTGTGGGCCAGCCCAACCTGGGTTGATTTCAAAGTGCCAATGGAAATGTGGCTGAAGTGGTTTAGGTATTTGCTGGTTTCACAGACATAGATAGATGTTTTTTAAGTCCTAGCTCTTGTTCTCAGAGTGGTTTAACCTTGGAATACATAGTTCTGTATTTATATTAAAAACACATTTTCAGTAGTCTGAATTCAAGTGCAATCTAGGTAGTTTATGTCTGCATAGCCACAGTAAGTAGGGGTGCTGAGGGTGCTGCAGCACCACCTGAAAAATCAGAAGTAAAAGAAAAATATAAATACAAAAATATTTGTTTTCTTCTACAAAACTAGTGCACTGGGCCTTTACTAGTCCTGTATTAGCGGACCGATATAGCCGTCTGTAACCCGGCCCAACATTTGTTTCCAGCATCGCCACAGCACCCCCACCCCCAAACTACTTCCTGTGGCTATGTACTGTATGTCTGTGTTTCCAGCTCTGTGTGCTTTAATCTGAGCTGATGTTCCTCACTGCAGGTCACACTCATGGCTTCAGTACCCAGGCTGTATGTGTGTGCAGTCTGTCTCTGTGTGTCTTTCTGTCTGTCTGTCTGAAGGGTGTCTGCCTGGTTCTGTATGAGTGTGCTGTCTGTCTCTGTGTGTCTTTCTGTCTGTCTGTCTGAAGGGTGTCTGCCTGGTTCTGTATGAGTGTGCAGTCTGTCTCTGTGTGTCTGTCTGAAGGATGTCTGTCTGTGTCTGTGTGTCTGTCTGAAGAGTGTCTGCCTGCCTGCCTGCCTGTCTGTCTGAAGGGTGTCTGCCTGGTTCTGTATTAGTGTGTTGTACCCCAGACGCCATGCTTAGAGAGAGAGAGAGCTTGAGTTCTCCAATCTGGGTAGAGGTTTCCCATGGGCACAGATCTTACCTCCCCCAATCCTAACCATAACCATAAGGAGGGGAAAACGCTAAACTGATCTTAGATCAGCATCCATGGGCAACGTCATCCATCGCCACGTTTTCCAATGGTATGTATATATAATGCTGCAAACTGCCTGGTTTTCATAAACCAACCAAACCCTATGTGAGGATCTCTTAAGATGGGGTAACCCGATAGTCTCTAACATGGTTTATAACATGGTGGAAGAGAAGTGAGTTTCATTTGTTTACATTGTTTACAATGGCACAGTTTTACTTGCTAAGGATAAAATATATATATATATATATATATATATATATATATATATATATATATATATATATATATATATGTAAACAAAATGTGCATATTTATTGCCTAAGGTTAAACATTATGATGATGTAACTGTGTTTTCTTCTTTGGAATATAATGTTACAGTTTATCACCTGTGTTACTATCTGGATGCTTTTGGTAAAGTAGTTGGTCATTTTTATGACTACCAAGCAGTGGAGTCTGGTGGGAGGAGCTATAGGAGGACGGGCTCATTGTAATGGCTGGAATGGAATCAAGGAACGGAGTCAAACGTGGTTTCCATATGTTTGATGTGATTGATACTGTTCCATTAATTCCATTCCAGCCATTACAATGTGCCCATCCTTCTATAGCTCCTCCCACCAGCCTCCACTGCTACCAAGTGACTGTTTTCTGTGCTTTTTTTTATGGTTAGAATGCATGGTTAACTATTTATTACAATATGGAAGTCACAAAGATGTGTATTTTTGTATTCAGATTAAATAAATGGCTCAACTTTGTTGTACATTTTTAGGTGCCTTAAAAACAAGGCTATCTTCCTTCTTCAATAAAAACAAATGCATACACAATGTGTCATGATATTTCTGCCTAGCCTCTTGGATAAACTGCATTACCTTCAGATATTTTTTGTTGGTGATATTGTTTGAACTCATTGTAATATACGAAAGCATTGTAGAGAGGACAACCCATAGGCAGTACATATTCTGTGGAAACATGTTCTTGTTTTTACTAATGAATTACTATCTGTTCCTGTATTGTAGGCCTACATACAATACTGTATAGTTAGACCTACACACAGATTTACAGTAGGCCCGTATGTTAAAAACAAAATCAGTGTCTGTTCAGTGAGAAGCACAGTTTTTTTTGTCATGGGGCAGAGATAAAATGTTGCTGTTTTAGAGCTAATTTCGTGCTATTCTACACATTTTGACAGGATGTGTCAATATAAGATCACATGTGATCACGTTTTTGGAACACTTCACATGTGACAACATGGCACCCCTCTACAAGGTCTCACTGTAAGCTAGCCTGGTCCCAGATTTGTTTGCCATTGCCATGACAATGATCATAAGAGTTGGCAAGACAACACAAACAGATCACACACACACACACACGCAAGCACGCACACACACACTTTCTTGCAAATGTAGGCTAATTCCCACAGAAACCATTTAATTTTCTGCTTTCAAGTCTGAAAATATTTTCTACATACCATGTCATATGACTGATGTTACCAGCTGTAGCTGGATCCTCAATCTCCATTTCATTTGTGCTTATAAAATGGGATCCCACCTATCTAGCCATATCTGTCATGTATATTGGAATGATGACCTCATGGGCCGGAAAACCCCATTCTGTCCAAGCCCCTAAATCTCTCAGCGGTGGGCCCCAATTCTCCAAACAAGACGATTATAGTAAACTGGTATTATTCACCTCCACACTGCAGATCAATCAGGCCCCTCTGTCCTGTTGGCCCACTAAGACTGCCTGGTTGAACATGAGGGGGAAGTGACCTCTTCCCCTCCTCATCTCTCCTTCATCTGGACTGATCTGAAGACTGCAGGATAGTTGTGTGATGTTTGTGATTAGAAGGAGTCAGGCGCAGGAGGGTAAATCACTGAATACAGAGTTTATTCCATCGTACACAGTTGCGCTGGATAGCGACAACAAAATATAGGCACAGGGGAACAATCTACCCCGGCAATACAAGGTACGAGTAGCTCCAACAAAATACAGGCACAGGGGAACAATCTACCCCGGCAATACAAGGTACGAGTAGCTCCAACAAAATACAGGCACAGGGGAACAATCTACCCCGGCAATACAAGGTACGAGTAGCTCCAACAAAATACAGGCACAGGGGAACAATCTACCCCGGCAATACAAGGTACAAGTAGCTCCACGAGCTACACTCTACACACATAAAACAATCACCCACAAGGACAAGGGGGGGCAGAGGGAACACCTATACACGGACTAATGAGGGGATAAGAACCAGGTGTGTGTAATTGACAAGACAAATGGAATGATGATATATGGAGTGGCAGTGGCTAGACGGCCGGTGACGACGAACGCCGAAGCCTGCCCAAACAAGGAGGGGAGGCAGCCTCGCCGGAAGTCGTGACGAGTTGAAAGTGATGAAACATAATATAAGCCTATCTAGAGGCTTGTTGTTGCCTTTCCAACTCTATTAAATCAGCCCAAAGGAAGAATGATAACTGGAGAATACGTAGCACAATGTTGTCTTTCAGACATGGTTATTCTCCCTAATTGGCCCAGTTGAGTATTTGTTTGCATCCCAGAGTTCCCGTGGGACAATTTAATAGACATCCACTGGGAAACCCTCAAATTATTAACCTATTTTTGCTTAAATTGGGATCATACCATTGCAGAATTAAAGCAGCTGATCAGTTTATTTGTACATCTACAGTGCCTTGCAAAAGTATTCATCCCCCTTGGTGTTTTTCATATTTTGCTTTATTACAACCTGTAATTTAAATGGATTATTTTTTGGATTTCATGTAATGGACATACACAAAATAGTCCAAACTGGTGAAGTGAAATGAAAAAAGTAACTTGTTTCAAAAAATTCTAAAAAAATGAATAACGGAAAAGTGGTGCGTGCATATGAATTCACCCCCTTTGCTATGAAGCCCCTAAATAAGATCTGGTGCAACCAATTACCTTCAGAAGTCACATAATTAGTTAAATAAAGTCCACCTGTGTGCAATCTAAGTGTCATATGATCTGTCACATGATCTCAGTATACAGTTGAAGTCGGAAGTTTACATACACCTTAGCCAAATACTTTTAAACTCAGTTTTATTATTATTATTATTATTATTATTATTATTATTATTATTATTATTATTATTATTATTATTATTATTATCCATTATTACCCATTATTACCCATTATTATCCATTATTACCCATTATTACCCATTATTACCCATTATTATCCACTATTATTCATTATTATCCATTATCATCCATTATTACCCATTATTATCCATTATTACCCATTATTACCCACTATTACCCACTATTATCCATTATTATCCATTATCATCCATTATTAACCATTATTATCCATTAGTACCCCCTATTACCCATTATTACATTTACATTTTACATTTACGTCATTTAGCAGACGCTCGTATCCAGAGCGACTTACAAATTGGTGCATTCACCTTATGATAGCCAGTGGGACAACCACTTTACAATATATATACAGTGGGGAGATCAAGTATTTGATACACTGACGATTTTGCAGGTTGTCCTACTTACAAAGGATGTAGAGGTCTGTAATTTTTCCAGAAAATCACATTGTATGATTTTTAAGTAATTCATTTTGCATTTTATTGCATGACATAAGTATTTGATCACCTACCACGAGTAAGAATTCCGGCTCTCACAGACCTGTTAGTTTTTCTTTAAGAAGCCCTCCTGTTCTCCACTCATTACCTGTATTAACTGCACCTGTTTGAACTCGTTACCTGTATAAAAGACACCTGTCCACACACTCAATCAAACAGACTCCAACCTCTCCACAATGGCCAAGACCAGAGAGCTGTGTAAGGACATCAGGGATAAAATTGTAGACCTGCACAAGGCTGGGATGGGCTACAGGACAATAGGCAAACAGCTTGGTGAGAAGGCAATTATTAGAAAATGGAAGAAGTTCAAGATGACGGTCAATCATCCTCGGTCTGGGGCTCCATGCAAAATCTCACCTCGTGGGGCATCAATGATCATGAGGAAGGTGAGGGATCAGCCCAGAACTACACGGCAGGACCTGGTCAATGACCTGAAGAGAGCTGGGACCACAGTCTCAAAGAAAACCATTAGTAACACACTACGCCGTCATGGATTAAAATCCTGCAGCGCACGCAAGCTCCCCCTGCTCAAGCCAGCGCATGTCCAGGCCCGTCTGAAGTTTGCCAATGACCATCTGGATGATCCAGAGGAGGAATGGGAGAAGGTCATGTGGTCTGATGAGACAAAAAATTAGCTTTTTGGTCTAAACTCCACTCGCCGTATTTGGAGGAAGAAGAAGGATGAGTACAACCCCAAGAACACCATCCCAACCGTGAAGCATGGAGGTGGAAACATCATTCTTTGGGGATGCTTTTCTGCAAAGGGGACAGGACGACTGCTCCGTATTGAGGGGAGGATGGATGGGGCCATGTATCGCGAGATCTTGGCCAACAACCTCCTTCCCTCAGTAAGAGCATTGAAGATGGGTCGTGGCTGGGTCTTCCAGCATGACAACGACCCGAAACACACAGCCAGGGCAACTAAGGAGTGGCTCCGTAAGAAGCATCTCAAGGTCCTGGAGTGGCCTAGCCAGTCTCTAGACCTGAACCCAATAGAAGATCTTTGGAGGGAGCTGAAAGTCCGTATTGCCCAGCGACAGCCCCGAAACCTGAAGGATCTGGAGAAGGTCTGTATGGAGGAGTGGGCCAAAATCCCTGCTGCAGTGTGTGCAAACCTGGTCAAGACCTACAGGAAACGTATGATCTCTGTAATTGCAAACAAAGGTTTCTGTACCAAATATTAAGTTCTGCTTTTCTGATGTATCAAATACTTATGTCATGTAATAAAATGCAAATTAATTACTTAAAAATCATACAATGTGATTTTCTGGATTTTCTGTTTTAGATTCCGTCTCTCACAGTTGAAGTGTACCTATGATAGAAATTACAGACCTCTACATGCTTTGTAAGTAGGAAAACCTGCAAAATCGGCAGTGTATCAAATAATTGTTCTCCCCACTGTATAGTACTATGTTGGCCGGTGTGGTTCCCAATCAGAGGCAGCTGTCGCTCGTTGTCTCTGATTGGGGACCATACTTAGGCAGCCTATTGGCACTGTCTAGTTGTGGGATCTTGTTCCGTGTGGAGGCTAGTTTTGTGTTCAGCCTTTGGACTTCACGTTTCGTTTGTTGTTGTGTCGTGTGTTTATTCATTGTAAATAAACATGTATGCATATCACGCTGCGCCTTGGTCTGCCCGTCCTTAAAAGAACGTGACAAAGGGGACAAGGTGACGTCACCTTAACTCTCATTTTAATACACCAATGGTAACATGATATTCTCTTACCCAATTTAAATAAGTAACTCCTTGTAACCAACATCGGAGAAGGTGTGTTTGCAGAGGGGTGTGGTTTATATAGCCAAAATTGAGTGTCTCGGTGTCGGATACATTTGTACTCGGTCTTGACTCGGTCTTGGACAGTGACGACTCATAATTTCTCCCTGAGACCAGCCGAGACAAGTGCATAAAAAAACTCAGCATAATTATCAGCATCCCATTCAGTCAGCGCATAAAACCGCTTCGCCAGGCCAAACAGATACACTCCTTTCTTTAAACATTAATATCTTAACAGTCTTTATATCTATTATAAACATATTTGATCAGTGGAGAACCTACAGGCCTTCAGTGTGTGACAGGTTCGTGATTCTGAAAGGACAGCAGCCGTAATACCAGTGCACTCATGTAAGAGAGTGCACTTTTTGTAAAATACAAAGGGTCAGTGGTGTAGTGGAGGATATACACAGGTATAAGCCGTATACCTACTTTTTTTCAGTGGGCATTGCTTGTACTCACCTCTTAATCCCCACTGATGCATATCAAAGTAGTGTAGTGGAGGTATAATACTTATCAATTATGTAGTACAATCAGTGGTGATTTTAGCATGTAAACCTTGGTGGGGCAAACCATTAAAGCCACTACACAACACAACACTAAACAATACATTAATTGCACTATAACGGTGACAAATGGTGCCCGCAAACTGTTAGGGCCTACATAAAGCTGTCCCAACAGCAGAGCTTTCTTTTCAGCACCATGGACTGAATCCTTACCACTGCTACACCAGGTTATCCGCAGAGCCTTGTCTGGCAGCGAAACAGTTCATTCAGCCTTATTGCTTAAAAAAAGAAACATCGCTTATTTGGCAGACTTGCTTAAACAAATGCGGTTTCTACTGGCAATTGAGATGTACAAACTATATCATAAGGGAACGATGAGCGGATAAGAGGCAATCCGTAATTTCGAATAAGACATTAATGAGCGAGCTAGGACGGACATAGTCAATATAACTATTTGTTCAGCACTTTTGAAATGTACAGCGACAGAATTCAGAACATAGGCCGTTCTTACAGTATTCTCCATGTACACCAAGTCAAAATAGGGAAAATAAAGGGGGCATATACAGTGCATTCGGAAAGTATTCAGAACCCTCGACTTTTTACATATTTTGTTACGTTGCAGCCTTATTCTAAAATTGATTAAATATATATTTTCTTCTCATCAATCTACACACAATACCCCATAATGACAAAGGGATAACTGGTTTTTAGAAATGTTAGCAAAGTTTTAAAAAATCAAAAACATAAATACTTTATTTACATAAGTATTCAGACTCTTTGCTATGAGACTCGAAATTGAGCTCAGGTACATCCTGTTTCCATTGATCATCCTTGAGATATTTCTACAACTTGATTGGAGTCCACCTGTGGTAAATTCAATTGATTGGACATGATTTTGAAAGGCACACACCTGTCTATATAAGGTCCCACGTTTGAATGCATGTCAGAGCAAAAACCAAGCCGTGAGGTCGAAGGAATTGATCGTAGAGCGCCGAGACAGGATTGTTGCAAGCTGCAGCATTGAAGGTCCCAAAGAACACAGTGGCCTCCATCCTTCTTAAATGGAAGAAGTTTGGAACCACCAAGACTCTTTCTAGAGCTGGCCACCCGGCCAAACTGAGCAATCGGTGGATAAGGGCTTGGCCAGGGAGGTGACCAAGAACTCGACGGTCACTCTGACAGAGCTCCAGAGTAACTCTGTGGAGATGGGAGAACCTTCCGGAAGGACAACCATCTCTGCAGCACTCCACCAATCAGGTATTTATGGTAGAGTGACCAGACAGAAGCCACTCCTCAGTAAAAGGCACATGACAGCCAGCTTGGAGTTGCCAAAAGGAAACTAAACGACTCTCAGACCATGAGAAACAAGATTCTCTGGTCTGATAAAATCAAGATTGAACTATTTGGCCTGAATACCAAGCATCACATCTGGAGGAAACCTGGCAAACATCCCTACGGTGAAGCATGGTGGTGGCAGCATCATGCTGTGGGGATGTTTTTCAGCGGCAGGGACTGGGAGAGTAGTCAGGATTGAGGGAAAGATGAATGGAGTAAAGTACAGAGAGATCCTTGATGAAAACTGCTCCAGAGCGCTCAGGACCTCAGACTGGGGCGAAGGTTCACCTTCCAACAGGACATCAACCCTAAGCACACAGCCAAGACAATGCAGGAGTGTCTTCGGGGCCCAGCTAGAGCCCGGACTTGAACCCGATCGAACATCTCTGGAGAGACCTGAAAATAGCTGGTCAGCGTCACTCCCCATCCAACCTGACAGAGTTTGAGAGGATCTGCAGAGAGGAATGGGAGAATCTCCCCAAATACAGGTATGCCAAGCATACCCAAGAAGGCCCAAGGCTGTAAACGCTGCCAAAGGTGCTTCAACAAAGTACTGAGTAAAGGGTCTGAATACTTATGTAAATGAAGTATTTCTGGTTTCTATTTTTAAGACATTTGCTAAATTTTCTAAAAACCTGTTTTTGCTTTGTCATTATGTGGTATTGTGTGTAGATTGATGTAGGAAAAAACTATTTCATCCATTTCAGAATAAGGCTACATTATTAGCTATAGTATACAGTGCCTTGCAAAAGTATTCCCCCTCCTATTGTGTTGCCTTACAACCTGGAATTAACATTGATTTTGGGGGGGGGGTTGTATCATTTGATTTACACAACATGCCTACCACTTTGAAGATGCAAAATATTTTTTGGGTGAAACAAACAGAAAACTTGAGCGTGCCTAACTATTCTACTATTAGGGTCATTGTCCTGCTGGAAGGTGAACCTCCGTCCCAGTCTCAAATCTCTGGAAGACTGAAACAGGTTTCCCTCAAGAATTTCGTTGTATTTAGTGCCATCCATCATTCCTTCAATTCTGACCAGTTTCCCAGTCCCTGCCGATAAAAAAACAACAACATCCCCACAGCATGACGCTGCCACCACCATGCTTCACTGTGGGGATGGTGTTCTCGGGGTGATGAGAGGTGTTGGGTTTGCGCCAGACATAGCGTTTTCCTTGATGGCCAAAAAGCTCAATTTTAGTCTTATCTGACCAGAGTACCTTGTTCCATATGTTTTGGGAGTCTCCCACATGCCTTTCGGCGAACACCAAACACCTGTTTGCTTATTTTTGCCTTTAAGCAATGGCTTTCTTCTGGCCACTCTTCCATGAAGCCCAGCTCTGTGGAGTGTATGGCTTAAAGTGGTCCTATGGACAGATACTCCAATCTCCACTGTGGAGCTTTGCAGCTCCTTCAGGGTTATCTTTGGTGTCTTTGTTGCCTCTCTGATTAATGCCCTCCTTGCCTGGTCTGTGAGTTTTGGTGGGCGGCCCTCTCTTGGCAGGTTTGTTGTGGTGCCATATTCTTTCCATTTTTTAATAATGGATTTAATGATTCTCCGTGGGATGTTCAAAGTTTCAGATATTTTTTTATAACCCAACCCTGATCTGTACTTCTCCACAACTTTGTCCCTGACCTGTTTGGAGAGCTCCTTGGTCTTCATGGTGCCGCTTGCTTTGGTGGTGCCCCTTGCTTAGTGGTGTTACAGACTCTGGGGCCTTTCAGAACAGGTGTATATATGCTGAGATCATGTGACAGATCATGTGTGACACTTAGATTGCACACAGGTGGACAATATTTAACTAATTATGTGACTTCTGAAGGCAATTGGTTGCACCAGATCTTATTTAGGGGCTTCATAGCAAAGGGGGTGAATACATATGCAAGTACCACTTTTCCATTATTAATTTTTTTGAATTGTTTTAAAGAAGGTATTTTTTTCATTTTACTTCACCAATTTGGACTATTTTGTGTATGTCCATTACATGAAATCCAAATAAAAATCAATTGAAATTACAGGTTGTAATGCAAAAAAAATAGGAAAAACACCAAGGGGGATGAAAACTTTTGCAAGGCACTGTACATATCTCCCTGGCATATTACATAATTTATGCAGCAGCATACAATAAATTGTTGGACTCACATTGTTGTGCTGTGCTCACTTGAACAGGAAGGTGGCGCAGCGGTCCTTGTGGGTACATTTTGTCATCAACCTTTGTCATCAAAGTCTGGCATTCTCTGGATTTATGGTGCTTTCAAGACAACTGGGAACTGACTTCAGTGATCTTTAAGTCGGAGCTCTAGAAAGAGGCCAGAGTTTCCAACTTGGAATTCCAAGTTGATGACCGTTCAAAACGTATTTTCCCAGTTAGAGCTATTTTTTTTCAGAGTTCCCAGTTGTCTTGAACTCACTGCAATCAGAGATTTCCCAGTTCCAAGTTTCCAGTTGTTTTGAACGCGGCAGAAGTCATGCTGGATTGACAGCATGGCCAATGTATTCAACCTTTTATGGCCCATGGTGTTGAATGTTTAACCTTTTAAGCGTGGAAAAGAGACCCTTAATCCCAGACTAGGACCACACACCCACTCCACTGAATAGCAGGCTAGTTTGCTTTGCAACGCTTGCAGTAAGCCACTGATTCCTTCCTAACCACTCATTGTTGAATTTGCGATTTCCAACTTTTTTTTTTTTTATGTTTATGTCCAATGGCCGATGAGCACCGATACATTTTAGCTATACAGTGAGGGAAAAAAGTATTTGATCCCCTGCTGATTTTGTACGTTTGCCCACTGACAAAGAAATGATCAGTCTATAATTGTAATGGTAGGTTTATTTGAACAGTGAGAGACAGAATAACAACAAATAAATCCAGAAAAATGCATGTCAAAAATGTTGTAAATTGATTTTCATTTTAATGAGGGAAATACGTATTTGACCCCTCTGCAAAACATGACTTAGTACATGGTGGTAAAACCCTTGTTGGCAATCACAGAGGTCAGACGTTTCGTGTAGTTGGCCACCAGGTTTGCACACATCTCAGGAGGGATTTTGTCCCACTCCTCTTTGCAGATCTTCTCCAAGTCATTAAGGTTTCGAGGCTGACGTTTGGCAACTCGAACCTTCAGCTCCCTCCACAGATTTTCTATGGGATTAAGGTCTGGAGACTGGCTAGGCCACTCCAGGACCTTAATGTGCTTCTTCTTGAGCCACTCCTTTGTTGACTTGGCCGTGTGTTTTGGGTCATTGTCATGCTGGAATAACCATCCACAACCCATTTTCAATGCCCTGGCTGAAAGATTTGACGGTACATGGCCCCGTCCATCGTCCCTTTGATGCGGTGAAGTTGTCCTGTCCCCTTAGTAGAAAAACACCCCCAAAGCATAATGTTTCCACCTCCATGTTTGACGGTGGGGATGGTGTTCTTGGGGTCATAGGCAGCATTCTTCCTCATCCAAACATGGCGAGTTGAGTTGATGCCAAAGAGCTCCATTTTGGTCTCATCTGACCACAACACTTTCACCATTGGCAAACTTCAGACGGGGATGTATATGTGCTTTTTTGAGCAGGGGGACCTTGCAGGCGCTGCAGGATTTCAGTCCTTCACGGCGTAGTGTGTTACCAATTGTTTTCTTGGTGACTATGGTCCCAGCTGCCTTGAGATCATTGACAAGATCCTCCCGTGTAGTTCTGGGCTGATTCTTCACCGTTCTCATGATCATTGCAGCTCCACGAGGTGAGATCTTGCATGGAGCCCCAGGCCGAGGGAGATTGACAGTTATTTTGCGTTTCTTCCATTTGCGAATAATCGCACCAACTGTTGTCACCTTCTCACCAAGCTGCTTGGCGATGGTCTTGAAGCCCATTCCAGCCTTGTGTAGGTCTACAATCTTGTCCCTGACAACCTTGGAGAGCTCTTTGGTCTTGGCCATGGTGGAGAGTTTGGAATCTGATTGATTGATTGCTTCTGTGGACAGATGTCTTTTATACAGGTAACAAGCTGAGATTAGGAGCACTCCCTTTAAGAGTGTGCTCCTAATCTCAGCTCGTTACCTGTATAAAAGACACCTGGGAGCCAGAAATCTTTCTGATTGAGAGGGGGTCAAATATTTATTTCCCTCATTAAAATGCAAATCAATTTATAACATTTTTGACATGTGTTTTTCTGGATTTTTTTGTTGTTATTCTGTCTCTCACTGTTCAAATAAACCTAACATTAAAATTATAGACTGATCATTTCTTTGTCAGTTGGCAAACGTACAAAATCAGCGGGGGATCAAATACTTCTTTCCCTCACTGTAATTTCTCTTCATAATTTCTCTTCATATGACAAGTATTGAAAAGGATTTGCCAGTCGACTTGATTCATGATGATGACTGTTAGCTTGCTAGCTAAGATTTTGAAAGTATGTTGTTGACGTGATCAGTCCAATCAAAGCTACGGTAGATATAATGTGATTTGACATCATTTTATCTGTGGTCAATGACCTTGAGCCTTCTTGGATGGGCACTTCTAATGGCAGCACCAAAGGGGCTTGAATTTTAGAGCTCTACCTGTAGATCTTGCAGTGATGTAGTGTCCCCTAGAGTGACAAAACACTGAGCCAATCAATGCGCAACTAGAGAACATTACCAACCCCTACGCTCCGTATTTTCCCTCTGGCTGACCCACCACCACAGAAAGCACTGAGCTAGGCTGAAACACCTACATTTTGGAGCTGCCTTACTGTAGAAAGCAAAAAAGAGACCATGTTTATTAACTAAAAAAAACACATGTTTTACATTGTTTTTAAACTGATATGTGACAAGTATTACTGCCAAAATAACATGGCTAAACAGGTAGGGCTCAAAACATGGCGCTCTGCTCCACCTGCTCTGAATTACGGGTCACCATTGAGTACAATAGAGAAATCTTGCACAAAGTAGCCTACACAATCACAAAGCACGTGAAATATATTCACATGCGTGCAGCACACAGCCTAGTTCCAGCGGAATATCATCTGCAGGCAGCAAGAGTGTGCAGCTCTCAACTGGTTTTGGCACGGAGCAGCTCACAGAAGAATGACATTGGTAGCCAATAGGGTAGGAAAGACGTTTAAACGTATGATACCTACCAGTAAATGCTAACTAAGGCAACAATGGGTATGCAAACCAGGTATCTATTTATGTAGCAAGCTAAAAACACGGTGCCTAACGTTAGCTAGATAGCTAGCTAGCTAGCTGCTAGGAGAATATCATGTCCTTGTCATTGGAGGAGTGTGTGAGTGACTGACTTTTTCCCCTCATATCGTTTTTTTGGTGGCTATACACAGCTAAATATACAGGTGTCATTTGGTTATCTAGCGAGAACTTGAATGACTGTTATACAGTTAGCATATCTCTTGCGATTGCAAATTCACTCTGGCTATCTACTCCAATTTCAGAGAACTCTCATCTGACTGTGTCAGAGCGCAGAACAACTGATTAATTTAAGAATGCGCAACACCTGCTGAATATGACCGGTGTCAGTAAACGAAGGCAAGGAAAGTAGTAGGTAGTCAAGAACACTCTAGAAACAGCCTAACCAGCTCTGCTACGGCAAGTAAAATGGTCGGAGTGAGGTGTTCACTCATTTGTGTCTGGAAGTAGCTAGCTAGCAAGCTAGATAACTTTAGCCAGTTAGCTTGGGTGCTTTGTTTGGACTAGCATGCATTGGGAGGCAAGCTGCAGAAGGACGAGGAGGCTACAATTCCCCATTGTTTATCAGTGCATTTTTGACGGCCAACTAGCTGAAAAAGTTTGAGAGGGTTTATCTAATGTTCCTTCGTTAGATTTTTGCTCGTCTTGTTCTGGCTAGCATTAGTTGTTGATCTTGCTTTTTACTTTTAAACTCGGACAAGACAGAGATGCTAGTTTTAGGTCCCAAGAAACAAAGAGATCTTCTGTTGGATCTGACAATTCATCTTGATTGACTGAAGAGTTGTCTCAAATAAAACTGTGAAGGACCTGGGCGTTACTCTGGACCCTGATCTCTCTTTTGATGAACATGTCAAGAATATTTCAAGGACATCTCTTTTCCATCTTCGTAACATTACAAAAAACAGAAACGTTTTGTCCAAAAATGATGCAGAAGAGCTAATCCATGCTTTTGTCACCACTAGATTAGACTACTGCAATGCTCTACTTTCCAGCTATCCGGATAAAGCACTAAATACATTTCAGTTAGTGCTAAACACGGCTGCTAGAATCTTGTCTAGAACCAACAAATGTGATCATATTACTCCAATGCTAGCCTCTCTGGCATCCTGTTAAGGCTAGGGCTGATTTCAAGTTTTACTACTAACCTACAAAGCCTTACATGGGCTTGCTCCTACCTATCTCTCCGATTTGGTCCTGCCGTACATACCTACACATACGCTACGGTCACAAGACGCAGGCCTCCTTATTGTCCCTAGAATTTCTAAGCAAACAGCTGGAGACAGGGCTTTCTCCTATAGAGCTCAATGGTTATGGAATGGTCTGCCTATCCATGTGAGAGACACAGACTCGGCCTCAACCTTTAAGTCTTTACTGAAGACTCATCTGCGAAGGTGAACGGAAAGGCACTGGAGCGATGAACCAGATTCTCTGCCTCTGACCCTATTATGGGGCCTGAGTCACTGGCTTACTAGTGCTCTTCCATGCCGTCCCTAGTATGGAGTGCGTCACTTGAGTGGGTTGAGTCACTGACGTGATCTTCCTGTCCGGGTTGGCGCCCCCTCGGGCTCGTGCATTGGAGGAGATCTTCGTGGGCTATACTCAGCCTTGTCTCAGGGTAGTCATTTGGTGGTATGCGCATATCCCTCAAGTGGTGTGGCAGCTGTGCTTTGGCAAAGTGGGTGGGGTTATATCCTGCCTGGTTGGCCCTGTCCGTGGGTATCATCGGATGGGGCCACAGTGTCTCCCGACCCCTCCAGTCTCAGCCTCCTTGTATCTATGCTGCAATAGTTTATGTGTCGGGGGCTAGGGTCAGTCTGTTAAATCTGGTGTAATTATCCTGTCTTATCTGGTGTCCTGTGTGAATTTAAGTATGCTCCCTCTAATGTTCTCCCTCTCCCTCTCCCTCTCCCTTCCCTCCTGGAGGACCTGGGACCTAGGACCATGCCTCAGGACTACCTGGCCTGATGACTCCTTGCTGTCCCCAGTCCACCTGGTTATGCTGCTGCTCCAGTTTCAACTGTTCTGCCTGCGGCTATGGAACCCTGACCTGTTCACCGGATGTGCTACCTTGTCCCAGACCTGCTGTTTCCTACTCTCTCTCTCTCTAGCGCAGCTGCTGTCTCGAACTCTGAATGCTCGGCTATGAAAAGCCAACTGACATTTACTCCTGAGGTGCTGACCTGTTGCACCCTCTACAACCACTGTGATTATTATTATTCATCTATGAACGTTTGAACATCTTGGCCATGTACTGTTATAATCTCCACCCGGCACAGCCAGAAGAGGACTGGCCACCCCTGAGAGCCTGGTTCCTTTCTAGGTTTCTTCCTAGGATCCTGCCTTTCTGTGGAGTTTTTCCTAGCCACCGTGCTTCTACATCTGCATTACTTGCTGTTTGGGGTGTTAGGCTGTGTTTCTGTATAGCACTTTGTGACATCTGCTGATGCAAAAAGGCTTTATAAAAAAATGTGATTGATTGATTGTTGTTGTTGATGTGCATAACTGAGGGAGAGAGAAACTACCTTTTCATGGTTGTTTGATAAATAGGACTGTAAAGTTCCCAAATGTAAGAGGATTCCTGTGGTGTTTACATATTTGCAGAAATCCATTCAGATGTATTTTGTTGCTTTTGGCGAATATGTTCCAATGATCTAAAGTCACGCTGTTGCAACTGCCTGTAAACACACAGAGTCCAGTTCAAAGTGAAAAATGGAAGCTGTGTAGCAAATGGCTTGTTTGTATATAGGTCTACTGTAGCTCTGATTGACTGTAGTGCATCGATCTGGGTAGACACCGGTCCTGGACAAGACAGATGTTTTTATTCTGTTTTATTTACTGCAGTGTCTATGAATTGCACAAACGCACGACCACTTTCCCATTCTATACTGCTATAGAATTTACACAAAAGCCTTAGTATATGTAATTCCAAAACATACAAAGAATTTTAAAACTATCATATCTAAGTGGTAACTTCTCAGAAAAAAAATGTGTGGGGTATTTTCTCATTCCTGACTGGGAAGGAAAGGAGTCAAATCCAGGATAGTGGGTAGAGATTGTAGAGAGTTCACAGGCAGTACAATACAGTAGACCTACAGGCAGTACAGTACAGTAGACCTACAGGCAGTACAGTACAGTAGACCTACAGGCAGTACAGTACAGTATATCTACAGGCAGTACAGTACAGTAGGCCTACAGGCAGTATAATACAGTATGCCTACAGGCAGTACAGTACAGTAGATCTACAGGCAGTGCAATACAGTAGATCTACAGGCAGTACAGTACAGTAGACCTACAGGCAGTACAGTACAGTATCCCTACAGGCAGTACAGTACAGTATATCTACAGGCAGTACAATACAGTAGGCCTACAGGCAGTACAGTACAGTATATCTACAGGCAGTACAATACAGTAGGCCTACAGGCAGTATAATACAGTATGCCTACAGGCAGTACAGTACAGTAGATCTACAGGCAGTGCAATACAGTAGATCTACAGGCAGTACAGTACAGTAGACCTAAAGGCAGTATAGTAAAGTAGACCTACAGGCAGTACAGTAAAGTAGACCTACAGGCAGTTCAGTACAGTAGACCTACAGGCAGTACAACACAGTAGACCTACAGGCAGTACAGTACAGTATATCTACAGGCAGTACAATACAGTAGGCCTACAGGCAGTACAATACAGTAGGCCTACAGGCAGTACAATACAGTAGATCTACAGGCAGTACAATACAGTAGGCCTACAGGCAGTACAGTAGATCTACAGGCAGTACAGTGCAGTAGACCTACAGACAGTACAGTACAGTAGACCTAAAGGCAGTATAGTAAAGTAGACCCACAGGCAGTACAGTACAGTAGATCTACAGGCAGTACAATACAGTAGACCTACAGGCAGTACAGTACAGTATATCTACAGGCAGTACAATACAGTAGGCCTACAGGCAGTACAATACAGTAGGCCTAAAGGGCAGTACAGTAAAGTAGACCTACAAGCAGTACAGTACAGTAGATCTACAGGCAGTACAATACAGTAGACCTACAGGCAGTACAGTACAGTATATCTACAGGCAGTACAATACAGTAGACCTACAGGCAGTACAGTACAGTAGACCTACAGGCAGTACAGTACAGTAGACCTACAGGCAGTACAGTACAGTATATCTACAGGCAGTACAGTACAGTAGGCCTACAGGCAGTATAATACAGTATGCCTACAGGCAGTACAGTACAGTAGATCTACAGGCAGTGCAATACAGTAGATCTACAGGCAGTACAGTACAGTAGACCTACAGGCAGTACAGTACAGTATCCCTACAGGCAGTACAGTACAGTATATCTACAGGCAGTACAATACAGTAGGCCTACAGGCAGTACAGTACAGTATATCTACAGGCAGTACAATACAGTAGGCCTACAGGCAGTATAATACAGTATGCCTACAGGCAGTACAGTACAGTAGATCTACAGGCAGTGCAATACAGTAGATCTACAGGCAGTACAGTACAGTAGACCTAAAGGCAGTATAGTAAAGTAGACCTACAGGCAGTACAGTAAAGTAGACCTACAGGCAGTTCAGTACAGTAGACCTACAGGCAGTACAACACAGTAGACCTACAGGCAGTACAGTACAGTATATCTACAGGCAGTACAATACAGTAGGCCTACAGGCAGTACAATACAGTAGGCCTACAGGCAGTACAATACAGTAGATCTACAGGCAGTACAATACAGTAGGCCTACAGGCAGTACAGTAGATCTACAGGCAGTACAGTGCAGTAGACCTACAGACAGTACAGTACAGTAGACCTAAAGGCAGTATAGTAAAGTAGACCTACAGGCAGTACAGTACAGTAGATCTACAGGCAGTACAATACAGTAGACCTACAGGCAGTACAGTACAGTATATCTACAGGCAGTACAATACAGTAGGCCTACAGGCAGTACAATACAGTAGGCCTAAAGGGCAGTACAGTAAAGTAGACCTACAAGCAGTACAGTACAGTAGACCTACAGGCAGTACAATACAGTAGACCTACAGGCAGTACAGTGCAATAGACATACAGGCAGTACAGTACAGTAGACCTACAGGCAGTACAGTACAGTAGACCTACAGGCAGTACAGTACAGTAGACCTAAAGGCAGTACAGTAAAGTAGACCTACAGGCAGTACAGTAAAGTAGACCTACAGGCAGTACAATACAGTAGATCTACAGGCAGTACAGTACAGTAGACCTACAGGCAGTACAGTACAGTAGACCTAAAGGCAGTACAGTAAAGTAGACCTACAGGCAGTACAGTACAGTAGACCTACAGGCAGTACAATACAGTGGACCTACAGGCAGTACAGTACAGTATATCTACAGGCAGTACAATGCAGTAGGCCTACAGGCAGTACAGTAAAGTAGACCTACAGGCAGTACAGTACAGTAGACTTACAGGCAGTACAGTACAGTAGACCTACAGGCAGTACAATACAGTATATCTACAGGCAGTACAATACAGTAGATCTACAGGCAATATAGTAGAGTAGACCTACAGGCAGTACAGTACAGTAGACCTACAGGCAGTACAGTACAGTAGACCTAAAGGCAGTACAGTAAAGTAGACCTACAGGCAGTACAATTCAGTAGATCTACAGGCAGTACAGTACATTAGACCTAAAGGCAGTACAGTAAAGTAGACCTACAGGCAGTACAGTACAGTAGACCTACAGGCAGTACAATACAGTAGACCTACAGGCAGTACAGTACAGTATATCTACAGGCAGTACAATACAGTAGGCCTACAGGCAGTACAGTAAAGTAGACCTACAGGCAGTACAGTACAGTAGACCTACAGGCAGTACAATACAGTAGACCTACAGGCAGTACTTTACAGTAGACCTACAGGCAGTACAATACAGTAGACATACAGACAGTACAGTACAGTAGACCTACAGGCAGTACAGTACAGTAGACCTACAGGCAGTACAGTGCAGTAGACCTACAGGCAGTACAATACAGTAGACCTACAGGCAGTACAGTGCAGTAGACCTAAAGGCAGTACAATACAGTAGACCTACAGGCAGTACAGTGCAGTAGACCTACATGCAGCACAATACAGTAGACCCGGGTAGTATAGTTATATTATATAGAACAAACTTGTCCCCCTTACATGTAAAATAAGTATTAACGTCAGTTCTACTCATTACATTTTTATTTGGCACGCTCCACAGCGTTTGCCTATTGACCTTGGCCCCGGTCCACCCCACATTGAGAACAGGAGCCTGTCATCATGGACACCAAATTGCCCTTACTGTGTCAATACATGTTATTACAATGCCTACAGGTGGTTTTGTACATTGTACTTTATTCATCTGTTGAACACAAACATAATGAAACTTAATAATTCATCTTAGATTCACTTCACGTGTTCCATTTCTTACTCATAACAAAACGTGCATTTCTGTTGGCTGCAACTTTACAAGCCCGCCGTTCACGCTTGTACTTTCAGTTTTGTTGTGACTCAGCATGTCTGCTATTGGCTGTGCTTACACAAATTAAGTACGTTTCTCACATTTCTGGCAGTAAGAGCACTTTTGTTTCCGCCACATAGCTTGTCAGCACGGAAAGTTGTAAAGTCTCCACATTCACTTTAACTACCAGATCCTGCTCTGTTAAACAACTTGCTGGTAAGTTTACCTTCCTGTTCTGCAGTCTTTAAACGGTATGTTGTGTGAGATATGGCTGCTCCCGCTCTTTTGAAAACCACCAGTTGTTCGTCTAGTTTACGGGACTCTAGACTTCACTCATTTCCCTCACCAAACCAGAACTGCTTGTACTTTCTCATACTTCCACAGTTACAGCTTATCAACAAAAGTCTAGATGTTGTACAGTTTGTAATGGCATGAGTTGTTGCTTAAAGGAAAGATTCACCCCCCCTCCTCCATTTGTTTTTACACTGCTTCTACCCGCTGTCTATTATCTATGCATAGTGACTTTACCCCAACCTACATGTACAAATTAACTCGACTAACCTGTACATCCGCACATTGACTGCATATATACCCCCTGTATAGAGCCTCGTTATTGTTATTTTGTTTGTGTTTGTTCATTATTTTTTACTTTAGTTTAATTGGTAAATATTTTCTTAACTCTTTCTTGAACTGCATTGTTGGTTAAGGGCTTGTAAGTAAGCATTTCACTGTAAGGTCTACAGCTGTTGTATTCGGCGCATGTGACAAATACAGTTTGATTTGATTTTATTTGATACGATGCAAAACTGCTTGAACGGCAGTAGTTCAGATACACATGAAAACATTAAATGATCCTAGGGAATCCATAGAACATCGCTCAGAGATGTACAAAAACAATATAACATTCAACATGGGTGAATCTTTCCTTTAAGTGTATTTTAAACAGTAATTACATCAAATATACATCAAATATACTGTATGTCTTCAATAGTGAAAGTAAAAACAACTTTAGAGCAGACTATATTACAATGAGGCCAATGGTTACATCACACAACCCTTTCAATGTTAATTATGATTATTGATAGTTTGTACTCAGGTAATATATTCTGTACAGTATTAGGATCACTTCTATGGAACCTGTTTTATTGTCACTCATCTTTGATTGCATTTTAACATAAAATAATGATGTGTTTTATGCAGGTAGTTGAGTAGTTTATCGTATGCATCATAAAGTTTGAGCCATACCTTACTGTATGCATCTCTTTTAAACATTTAGACCATGGAATTTCTGAAGTCAAAGAAGACAGACCTGTGCCTGTGGTTATCAAAAGACCCTGAGTATATCATTGAAAAGTGTGAAGATATTTTATCAGTTAAACAAGGAAAAGCTGTTTCCAACCAAGCCACTGTTCCAGCGAAGATCTGTCTTCTTTTGGATACAATCATGGAAAAGGGTGAGTGCGCATGTGTGGAGTTCCATGAGATTCTGAAGAAAGAGCAGGCACGTTATCCAGACCTTCAACAGCATTTCAGCAAGTGCACACAAGGTACAGTAGCATACAGTTTTACGTCAACATTTGTTGTGATTAAAGACATTTAATTGAAAAATACTTCATATGGTCATTATTACAAACATACACTGCCGGTCAAAAATTTTGGAACACCTACGCATTCAAGGATTTGTAGAATAATAGTGAAGACATCAAAACTATGAAATAACACATGGAATCATGTAGTAACCAAAAAAGTGTTAAACAAATCAAAAATATCTGTTATATTTGAGATTCTTCAAATAGCCACCCTTTGCCTTGATGACAGCTTTGCACACTCTTGGTATTCTCTCAACCAGCTTCACCTGGAATGCTTTTCCAAAAATCTTGAAGGAGTTTACACATACAGTATGCTGAGCACTTGTTTGCTGCTTTTCCTTCACTCTGCGGTCCGACTCATCCCAAACCAACTCAATTTGGTTGAGGTCGGGGGATTGCGGAGGCCAGGTCATCTGATGCAGAACTCCATCACTCTCCTTTTTGGTAAAATAGCCCTTACACAGCCTGGAGGTGTGTTGTGTCATTGTCCAGTTGAAAAACAAATGATAGTCGCACTAACCCCAAACAAGATGGGATGGTGTATCACTGCAGAATGCTGTGGTAGCCTTGCTGGTTAAGTGTGCCTTGAATTCTAAATACATTTCTAACAGTGTCACCAGCAAAGCACCCCCACACCATAACACCTCCTCCTCCATGCTTTACGGTGGGAAATACACATGCGGAGATCATCTGTTCACCCACACCGCATCTCACAAAGACACGGCGGTTGGAACCAAAAATCGCCAATTTGGACTCCAGACCAAAGGAATAATATCCACAGGTCTAATGTCCATCGCTCGTGTTTCTTGGCCCAAGCAAGTCTCTTCTTCTTATTGGTGTCCTTTAGTAGTGGTTTCTTTGCAGCAATTCGACCATGAAGGCCTGATTCACACAGTCCTCTCTGAACAGTTGATGTTGAGATGTGTCTGTTACATGAACTCTGTGAAGCATTTATTTGGGCTGCAATTTCTGAGGCTGGTAACTCTAATGAACTTATTCCATTCCTGTGGCGGTCCTCATGAGAGCCAGTTTCATTATAGCGCTTGATGGTTTTTGCGACTGCACTTGAAGAAGTTTTCAAAGTTCTTGAAATGTTCCGTATTGACTGACCTTCATGTCGTTTGAGCTGTTCTTGCCATAATATTTACATTACATTTACATTTTAGTCATTTAGCTGACGCTCTTATCCAGAGCAACTTACAGTTAGTGAGTGCATACATTATTTTATTTTAATTTTTTCATACTGGCCCCACGTGGGAATCGAACCCACAATCCTGGCGTTGCAAACGCCATGCTCTACCAACTGAGCCTGCCTGCCGGCCATTCCCTCCCCTACCCTGGGCCAATTGTGCACCGCCCCATGGGTCTCCCGGTCACGGCCGGCTACGACAGAGCCTGGATTCGAACCAGGATCTCTAGTGGCGCAGTGCCTTAGACCACTGCGCCACTCGGGAGACCTTGGACTTGGTCTTTTACCAAATAAGGCTATCTTCTGTATACCCCCCTACCTTGTCTCAACACAACTGATTGGCTCAAACGCATTAAGACGGAAATAAATTCCACAAATTAACTTTTAAGGTACACCTGTTATTTGAAATGCATTCCAGGTGACTACCTCATGAAGCTGGTTGAGAGAATGCCAAGAGTGTGCAAAGCTGTCATCAAAGCAAAGGGTGGCTATTTGAAGAATCTCAAATATAAAATATATTTATACACTTTTTTGGTTACTACATGATTCCATATGTGTTACTTCATTGTTCTGATGTCTTCGCTATTATTCCACAATGTAGAAAATAGCAAAAATATAGAAACACCCTTGAATGAGTAGGTGTTCTAAAACTTTTGACTGGTAGTGTACATTTAACATTTTTGTCATTTAGCAGACACTTACCCAGAGTGACTTACGGGTTCAATTAGGGTTAAGTGCCTTGCTCAAGGGCACATCGATTGTTCACCTAGTCGGCTCAGAGATTTGAAGCAGAGACCTTTCGGTTACTGGCTCAATGCTCTTAACCGCTAGGCTTTTAAATATGTGCTATTATAAACATACATACATACACTGAGTGTACAAAACATTAAGAACGCCTTCCTATTATTGAGTTGCCCTCATTTCCTCGTCGCATGGACTCTACAAGGTGTCAAAAGCGTTCCACAGGGATGCTGGCCCATGGTGACTCCAATGCTTTCCACAGTTGTGTCAAGATGGCTGGATGTCCTTTGGTTGGTGGACCATACTTGATACACACGGGAAACCGTTGAGTGTGAAAAACCCAGCAGCGTTGCAGTTCTTGACACAAACCGCTGCGCCTGGCACCTACAGTAATACCCCATTCAAATGCACTTAAGTCTTTTGTCATACACAATCCATGTCTCAATTGTCTCAAGGCTTAAAAATCCTTCCTTAACCTGTCTCCTCCCCTTCATCTACACTGATTGAAGTAGATTTAACAGGTGACATCAATAAGGGATCATAGCTTTCACCTGGATTCACCTAGTCAGTCTTTGACATGGAAAGAGCAGGTGTCTTTAATGTGTTGTACACTCAGTGTATGTGTGTTAGTATACATACTATCAAATATAATGGTCAGGTTTGCCAGGTTAAAGGCTGCAAGGTCATGCAATACAAAAGGTCATCATCTAACAAGGCAATAACACATTTGTTTTGAAGTGTCATCCAGCCCAACGGTGTATGCTGATTGCAACAGCACTGTTGATATGCGAAAAGTGACCAAAGTCCGAACTAAAAAGGACTTGATCATGCATAAAACTTTTCAATCAGGAGGGATGAATCTGTCTGGTGAGTGCTACCATGAATAAGCTAACATGGTCATTCTAATAAAGTTGTGTTGCTTACTAACAGATAGCACCAGAAGAAGAACATAAGACAATTGTACAGTTACTTGGACACAAAATGTCTCTTTCAGGAAGTAACCAAGGCCAAACACAACCACGTGCAGATGTGGTTGCAACCAATAACAGCCATGTATCTGCTGAAGTGATAAAAGATTGTGAAGTCGGTGGCAACCTGGATATGTCTTGGACACAGACCCCAGCTCCAGCCCCAGTCCGACAAGCCTCACAGTGTCCAGGTAAACTATCTCAACCTGATCTGTAGCTGTGTTAGAGAGCGGGGGCCTCATTTATAACTGTTGCGGTAACTGTTTACTCTAAATATCTGCGCCATTTCTGAAAAGACCGCGCACGCACAAAAAATATTGAGATTTATGAACTTGGCGTTCGCCAGACATACGCATGTTTCCCGTTATCAATCAGATCAGTCGTAAACTGTGCCGGAGGGAACGAGCATTAGAACTCCGCCCATCACTCACCTTTTATGGTGACAATAACGGCCTTATTTTCTGTATACTTTGGAAGCATCGGAATTAGTCCAAAACAGTATCTAAAGGAAATAGAATTGGCGAACATGATCAAATGTTTTTGGGGGTGTTGGCAGAATGTTTTATTCTGCAGTGACCTTTGATGTAGCATATCTGACCGTCTCTGCCATTTTCTGAAAGACAAAAAACTATTGCAAATTTGTGTGGAGCTGTAAACAGATCGTTTAATTCAATAGTGTTTTGCAATTATTTATTTTCCGAACATAGATATTGTCTACTTGGAAAAAATTCTAAATATAGGCCTACTTAGTGTACACACTTCTGTTCACCTGTTAAATTCTACTGTATAAACCGTGTTCCCTTTCGGATGCATAGAGCAAAAACTAGAAGTTATAATAGCCTATCTAATGGTCCCAATTAAATGAGCAATCTGGTCTCAGAGCACGTCATATTATTTTGTACATAAATCAGAGGCACTCCATTTAGTATATGTTACCTTCGGTATTGTATGTATTATTTTATGGATGTCCATCACCCATTTTGTTTGATATGTTACGAATTTCAATTCGTATTATATGTTATGAATTTTCAAAATGTACAATATGTTATGAATTTTCTAAAAGTACTATATGCTATGAATATGCAAAATGTATGATTTTTGACGAATTCTAGCTAGGTGGCTAATGTTATCTAGGCTAGGGGTTAGGGTTAAGGTTAGGGTTAAGTTTAGGAGTTAGGCTAAAGGGTTACGTTAGGGGAAGGGTTGGCTAAAAGGGTTAAGGTTAGTGTTAGGGGAAGGGTTAACTAAAAGGGTTAAGATTAAGCGAAGGGTTTGCTAACATGTTCAGTATTTGCAAAGTTGCTAAAAAGTAGTAAGTGGTTGAGAAGTTGCTAAAATGCTAAAGTTGTTCGTGATGAGATTAGAACTCACAACCTTGGGTTGCTAGTAGTTTGTGATATACGTCCACCAGTCCACCCTGACCAACCACCCTACTGTCATATGTAACCATACCAAATGTAACATATCATACTAATATGAGTATTCCAGATGTACATTTACTATGTTACGTCTAGTCTATGAGACCAGGTTGCAATTAGAGATGGGCATGGTCATTTGTTGTATGGCTACTTCGGAAATAAGAATTCATCATGACCAGAAAAGGTGAGGAATGTATTATGTAATTGTTATGATATTTGCATTATGTATGTTTATAAATGAAACATTCTCTACTCGAGAAATTTCAAAATACAGTATTCAGACGTATTCAGACTTAGTCTACAAAAGTCAATGGAAAAGGTGAACCGTTTGGTCTAACGTTAAACTGCGCTTCGGATCACATAGACCTACAGTGGCTTGCAAAAGTATTCACCACCCTTGGCATTTTTCCTATTTTGTTGCCTTACAACCTGGAATTAAAATAGATTTTGGGGGGGTTTGTATCATTTGATTTACACAACATACCTACCACTTTGAAGATGCAAAATATTTTTTATTGTGCAACAAACAAGAAATATGACCAAAACAATACAGAAAACTTGAGCATGCATAACTATTCACCCCACCAAAGTCAATACTTTGTAGAGCCACCTTTTGCAGCAATTACAGCTGCAAGTCTCTTGCGTTATGTCTCTATAATCTTGGCACATCTAGCCACTGGGATTTTTGCCCATTCTTCAAGGCAAAACTGCTCCAGCTCCTTCAAGTTGGATGGGTTCCGCTGGTGTACAGCAATCTTTAAGTCATACCACAGATTCTCAATTGGATTGAGGTCTGGGATTTGACTAGGACATTCCTAGACATTTAAATGTTTCCCCTTAAACCACTCGAGTGTTGCTTTAGCAGTATGCTTAGGGTCATTGTCCTGCTGGAAGGTGAACCTCCGTCCCAGTCTCAAATCTCTGGAAAACTGAAACAGGTTTCCCTCAAGAATTTCCCTGTATTTAGCGGCATCCATCATTCCTTCAATTCTGACCAGTTTCCCAGTCCCTGCCGATGAAAAACATCGCCACTGCATGATGCTGCCACCACCATGCTTCACTGTGGGGATGGTGTTCTCGGGGTGATGAGAGGTGTTGGGATTGCGCCATACATAGCGTTTTCCTTGATGGCCAAAAAGCTCCATTTTAGTCTCATCTGACCAGAGTATCTTCTTCCATATGTTTGGGGAATCTCTCACATGCCTTTTGGCGAACACCAAATGTGTTTGCTTATTTATTCTTTAAGCAATAGCTTTTTTCTGGCCACTCTTCCATAAAACCCAGCTCTGTGGCGTGTCCGGCTTAAAGTGGTCCTATGGACAGACACTCCAATCTCCGCTGTTGAGCTTTGCAGCTCCTTCAGGGTTATCTTTGGTCTCTTTGTTGTCTCTCTGATTAATGCCCTCCTTGCCTGGTCTGTGAGTTTTGGTGGGCGGCCCTCTCTTGGCAGGTTTGTTGTGGTGCCATATTCTTTCCATTTTTTAATAATGGATTTAATGGTGCTCCATGGGATGTTCAAAGTTTCTGATATTTTTTTATAACCCAACCCTGATCTGTTCTTCTCCACAACTTTGTCCCTGACCTGTTTGGAGAGCTCCTTGGTTTTCATGGTGCCGCTTTTTGGTGGTGCTCCTTGCTTAGTGGTGTTGCAGACTCTGGGGCCTTTCAGAACAGGTGTATATATACTGAGATCATGTGACACTTAGACTGCACACAGGTGGACTTTATTTAACTAATTATGTGACTTCTGAAGGTAATTGGTTGCACCAAATCTTATTTAGGGGCTTCATAGCAAAGGGGGTGAATACATATGCACGCACCACTTTTCCTTTATTTATTTTTTAGAATTTTTGAAACAAGTTATCTTTTTCATTTCACTTCACCTATTTGGACTGTTACATATAAATCCATGTAAATTACAGGTTGTAATGCAATAAAGTAGGAAAAACACCAAGGGGGATGAATACTTTTGCAAGGCACTGTAAATACTACTGTGAAGTGGGTCCAATTAAATGAGAGATGGGACGAATGGTAGCCTATCCTAACTTCTAGGTCTGTAGGCTATTTCACCAGTATGAAACCATCACAGTCAGAAAAGGTGAGGAATGTATTCTCCAATGATCATGGAAATGAAATAAATAATAGGAAATAGAAGCCTATTTCTATAATTATTTTAGAATGAAAAGATAAAATAAATAGATTTTAGCCGTTGTCACTAAAGGCAAATGATTGCATCTTGTTATTTTATTTAGCTACCTGTTCTTATGTTCTGAATAAGAGCGTCGTCATATATTCCTGCACAAGGCTACTGTTGCCTTTTTGCAATGCAAGACTTCAACCACTTGAAACTGTGCTTACACATGGTTTGAAGTTTGATAAACACATTCTAAGTTCAAGTTCAGTTTTTATAAATGGCCATTTCTGTGTGAAAATTGGCGCACACCAAGTTTGGGGCATATTTTGTGTGTACAAAACTTTTATAAATGAGGCCCCAGGAAAACTTTTACAAATAAGTTCAGTGCACAGACATTTAAAAGTTGTTTTCAATCATGCATTTGAATTTGAAGTACAATTATTGCCACTCAATGTCTTTCAGTGCCATCAAAGAAAACGTCAGTGCAATAGTTGTTTATTAGTGGCTTTTCACATTTGTTAATTTACTGTTTTCTCAATATCTCCCTCTCTTCTTCAGGACCGTCAGAGCCAAAGAAGACCAAATTCACCAAGCCACCTCTTCCATTGCAGGTAGATAAATATTTGATGTGCATCTCTCAACACCGTACAACATTGTTCATACATTGTAATTGTACAATTACTAGATTTACTTATTTGTTTTATTTTCTATTTATCTTTTTTTATTATTGAGACAATTCAGGACAATTCCTTTTTGGGAAATAATTACTTCTATTTGTAAGAAATTCTAAAAACAATATGAACGCTGTTTTGATTATTTGGATCTTGTTTCTGGACATTCCAAAGATAAAATGTAAGATGAAATCTGAAGATATACTGCTGCTTTGCATTTATATGAGAGGTTGTTGCTTAACCCTATTTACAATTTTAACTTCCAAGAAGAGGTTCAATAAATAAAATATCCGTAGGCATATACACTTAAGAGTTGGACTTTTACAGACATCAAAGTAAAAATACATACAGTTGAAGTCGGAAAATTACATACACCTTAGCCAAATACATTTAAACTCAGTTTTCACAATTCCTGACATTTAATCCTAGAAAAAATTCCCTGTCTTAGGTCAATTAGGATCACTACTTTATTTTAAGAATGTGAAATGTCCGAATAATAGTAGAGAGAAGGATTTATTTCAGCTTTTATTTCTTTCATCACATTCCCAGTGGGTCAGAAGTTTACATACACTCAATTAGTATTTGGTAGCATTGCCTTTAAATTGTTTAACTTGTTTCAAACGTTTCGGGTAGCCTTCCACAAGCTTCATACAATAAGTTGGGTGAATTTTGGCCCATTCCTCCTGACAGAGCTGGTGTAACTGAATCAGGTTTGTAGGCCTCCTTGTTCGCACACGCTTTTTCAGTTCTGCCCACACATTTTCTATAGGTTTGATGTCAGGGCTTTGTGATGGCCACTCCAATACCTTGACTTTGTTGTCCTTAAGCCATTTGCCACAACTTTGGAAGTATGCTTGGGGTCGTTGTCCATTTGAAAGACCCATTTGCCACCAAGCTTTAACGTCCTGACTGATGTCTTGAGATGTTGCTTCAATATATCCACATAATT
Organism: Coregonus clupeaformis; assembly: GCF_020615455.1. NCBI lineage: Eukaryota > Metazoa > Chordata > Actinopteri > Salmoniformes > Salmonidae > Coregonus > Coregonus clupeaformis. The sequence goes on along the minus strand of NC_059214.1, from coordinate 49,254,536 downwards.
TTCCTTCCTCATGATGCCATCTATTTTGTGAAGTGCACCAGTCCCTCCTGCAGCAAAGCACCCCCACTGCATGATGCTGCTACCCCCATGCTTCATGGTTGTGATGGTGTTCTACGGCTTGCAAGCAATCCCCTTTTTCCTCCAAACATAACGATTGTCATTATGGGCAAACAGTTCTATTTTTGTTTCATCAGACCAGAGGACATTTCTCCAAAAAGTACGATCTTTGTCCCCATGTGCAGTTGCAAACCATAGTCTGGTTTTTCTATGGCGGTTTTGGAGCAGTGGCTTCTTCCTTGCTGAGCGGCCTTTCAGGTTATGTCGATATAGGACTCGTTTTACTGTGGATATATATACTTTTGTACCTGTTTCCTCCAGGATCTTCACAAGGTCCTTTTCCTGTTCTGGGATTGACTTGCACTTTTCGCTCCAAAGTACGATCATCTCTAGGAGACAGAACGTTTCTCCTTCCTGAGCGGTATGACGGCCGTGTGGTCACATGGTGTTTATACTTGCGTACTATTGTTTGTGCAGATGAATGTGGTACCTTCAGGTGTTTGGAAATTGCTCCCAAGGATGAATCAGACTTGTGGAGTTCTACAATTATTTTTCTGAGGTCTTGGCTGATTTAGTTTGATCTTCCCATGATGTCAAGCAAAGAGGCACTGAGTTTGAAGGTAGGCCTTGAAATACATCCACAGGTACACCTCCAATTGATTCAAGTGATGTCATCAGTGATCAGAAGCTTCTAAAGCCATGACATCATTTTCTGGAATTTTCCAAGATGTTTAAAGGCACAGTCAACTTAGTGTATGTAATCTTCTGACCCACTGGAATTGTGATACAGTGAATTATAAGTAAAATAATCTGTCTGTAAACAATTGTTGGAAAAATTACTTGTGTCATGCACAAAGTAGATGTCCTAACCGACTTGCCAAAACTGTAGTTTGTTAACAAGACATTTGTGGAGTGGTTGAAAAACAAGTTTTAATGACTCCAACCTAAGTGTATGTAAACTTCTGACTTCAACTGTAGTTACTACAGTAATTACCTCAACTTGTGCAATGAAGATGTTGAGTTCTACTTGTATGTGGAAATCTTGCATATTCCACCAACAAATTCAATGTATTACAATTTTCTCAAGGTGACCATTTTAGCAGTATGCTGTGAGTATAAATGAAGGTGATTTGTGGGCATTCTTTTTCTATTCTGTATTATTGCTTTTTGGAACCATTGCTAATTAGGAAGGCTATGGGTTTTATCCTATACCAATGTGAACACATGAATAAATATTTGCTGTAGTTTACACTCATTGTTGGACTCTGTCTTACTGAGACATCCACTGGCAGGGGACACCCCCACCCACCCAAATTGGCAAGTTGTTTGCAACTAAACGTCTCATTATCTAAACATAGCTCATATTTGCATATAGTACACTGCCGAGCCATGTACAGTATTTAAAGACTTGGGCCAATGCGGTTTCTGCGTTAAGACGCATTTGCATGACACTTCATCATTCTATGGCAGCCATGTTAGCTCTCTATAAACGTTACATGGGGACTATTTAAACAACGCTATGTAACTGAATGTCTAGAACAATATTCTAAAAGTTGACCTCTCTAAAGGCCTTTTCACACTGCAATGTTCTTAACCCCCAGGCTATCTTAGCCCCAGGTTAGACTAGCCCCGGGCTAGTTTAGCCTGTGTTCACACAAGCATTTGTTAACCCTGGGCTAAGCTACAGACCTGGACTAAGGATTCCCACTCGTATTCCTAAGCCCTGGGCTAACAGACAAACACAACATATGACCAATATTCTATCTCTGACACTTCAGATGGAAGGATGAAATAGTATGAATTTACTTAACGACGTGCAGAACACATTACAGGCATCACCAGCATATGTAAATGAAGTGACAGTGTAGCTTTTGTGAATGGACAGTGAGAATTCTAGGTGTTGTTCTTGACCCTGTTTCACACTGCCTGTGTTTCTGGGGCTAGTCAGGTCATTCCTGCCTTCTCCGTCTCCAGGAAATATCACTTCTTATTTAGTGTAAAATGTGGATTCCAAAAGGCTTTAAATATAAGGTCACGTGTCCTGTACATTAAAAACACAAAAATATGAATCTTGAAAGGGAATAAATGTTATGCATTTTGAACTCTTTTTTTCAGTCGATTTAGGCATTTTTGCCATATCCCCCGTTATAATTCATCAACTTCCACGATAAATATTAGCCATAAAATAATAAAATATTTAAAATCATTTTTTCTATACTCCTAGTTAAATTATCTCTCATCAATAACGTTTTTTTCAGGATTATTGCATTTATTATTATTTTATTTAAGATTTTCTGTGTCCCTGATATCACTTTCCACCCTGTTAGTTTGTTGTAATTGTCCATTTAAGAAAACAACCCCTTCCTACAATGACACCACATTCAGGAAGTGTCATTATTTATTTGGTGGGAAAACAATGGTGCAAAGCTGCATAAATATAAACACTCAGTTGTATCTATTTGTCCATGTTCCATGTTGTTAGTCTGTATGTCCCACTCATAAATGTCCACCGTGTTAACTAAATTATAGAGAAACTTTACCAAAATATCCAAATGTTAAATTACTTGTATGTTTGATAGAGAAGTTAAAATCCTGTTCAAGTGTTCACCATTATGCAAGCTGAATATTGCTCACTCACAGAACTATGGCTAATGTAGGCTCCAAACGTCTACCCTGTTAGGTTCCACCCTGTTAGGAGGGGCCAGCTAACTCTGGGTTAAGGCTGCTGCTAGCCCAAGTTAGAATGTGCAAGTGTGCGTGAACACTCGCTTAGCCCCGGTCTAAGGTGCAGTGTGAACGCGCCATAAATATATGGCTCTGCTACACTACAGTATGTCCATCAGGCATCACCCATATGACCCTCATAACCTGTGAACACAAAATATCAGAAAACGCTCTAATCTTGCTTCAATATTAAGTCAAGTAAAGAAAAAAGAATCCTAATAAAACTGGATACAATGACGTCATGAATGTGTCTAGATATTGCACTGACAAAGAGCTTAGTCTCACCCATAAGCCAATCTGTTGCCATTATATTTGAAACGGTTAACTTATTTGCAATCATGTACTTCTGCATGGCTAAGGTTTTGACTGTACATCTTTGCTATTAGCTATAAGTCCTTCCTGAACAAGGAGGAGCATATATTACTAAAGTGAAAGTTAATCACTAGTCAGCCTCAGCCATTTTCTGCCTGCCACGGTTGAACGTTTTCAAGTCGACTGTTAGAATAAACACTTAAAGTTTGTAGTTTATTCCACATCCTGTACTGAGACATGGCTAATCATGAAGTAAGTTATTTTCCTTCTTCTGTGTCCTTGTGGTAAGCTATTATCCTATTCTGCGTCCTAGTAGTAAGTTATTATCCTATTCTGCGTCCTAGTAGTAAGTTATTATCCTATTCTGCGTCCTAGTAGTAAGTTATTTTCCTTCTTCTGCGTCCTAGTAGTAAGTTATTATCCTCTTCTGCGTCCTAGTAGTAAGTTATTATCCTATTCTGCGTCCTAGTAGTAAGTTATTTTCCTTCTTCTGTGTCCTAGTAGTAAGTTATTTTCCTTCTTCTGCGTCCTAGTAGTAAGTTATTTTCCTTCTTCTGCGTCCTAGTAGTAAGTTATTATCCTATTCTGCGTCCTAGTAGTAAGTTATTATCCTCTTCTGCGTCCTAGTAGTAAGTTATTATCCTCTTCTGCGTCCTAGTAGTAAGTTATTATCCTCTTCTGCGTCCTAGTAGTAAGTTATTATCCTATTCTGCGTCCTAGTAGTAAGTTATTTCCCTTCTTCTGCGTCCTAGTAGTAAGTTATTATCCTCTTCTGCGTCCTAGTAGTAAGTTATTATCCTATTCTGCGTCCTAGTAGTAAGTTATTTTCCTTCTTCTGTGTCCTAGTAGTAAGTTATTTTCCTTCTTCTGCGTCCTAGTAGTAAGTTATTTTCCTTCTTCTGCGTCCTAGTAGTAAGTTATTATCCTATTCTGCGTCCTAGTAGTAAGTTATTATCCTATTCTGCGTCCTAGTAGTAAGTTATTTTCCTTCTTCTGCGTCCTAGTAGTAAGTTATTTTCCTTCTTCTGCGTCCTAGTAGTAAGTTATTTTCCTTCTTCTGCGTCCTAGTAGTAAGTTATTATCCTCTTCTGCGTCCTAGTAGTAAGTTATTATCCTCTTCTGCGTCCTAGTAGTAAGTTATTATCCTCTTCTGCGTCCTAGTAGTAAGTTATTATCCTCTTCTGCGTCCTAGTAGTAAGTTATTATCCTCTTCTGCGTCCTAGTAGTAAGTTTTTATCCTATTCTGCGTCCTAGTAGTAAGTTATTTTCCTTCTTCTGTGTCCTAGTAGTAAGTTATTTTCCTTCTTCTGCGTCCTAGTAGTAAGTTATGTTCCTTCTTTTGCGTCCTAGTAGTAAGTTATTATCCTATTCTGCGTCCTAGTAGTAAGTTATTATCCTATTCTGCGTCCTAGTAGTAAGTTATTTTCCTTCTTCTGCGTCCTAGTAGTAAGTTATTTTCCTTCTTCTGCGTCCTAGTAGTAAGTTATTTTCCTTCTTCTGCGTCCTAGTAGTAAGTTATTATCCTATTCTGCGTCCTAGTAGTAAGTTATTATCCTATTCTGCGTCCTAGTAGTAAGTTATTTTCCTTCTTCTGCGTCCTAGTAGTAAGTTATTTTCCTTCTTCTGCGTCCTAGTAGTAAGTTATTTTCCTTCTTCTGCGTCCTAGTAGTAAGTTATTTTCCTTCTTCTGCGTCCTAGTAGTAAGTTATTATCCTCTTCTGCGTCCTAGTAGTAAGTTATTATCCTCTTCTGCGTCCTAGTAGTAAGTTATTATCCTCTTCTGCGTCCTAGTAGTAAGTTATTATCCTCTTCTGCGTCCTAGTAGTAAGTTATTATCCTCTTCTGCGTCCTAGTAGTAAGTTTTTATCCTATTCTGCGTCCTAGTAGTAAGTTATTTTCCTTCTTCTGTGTCCTAGTAGTAAGTTATTTTCCTTCTTCTGCGTCCTAGTAGTAAGTTATGTTCCTTCTTTTGCGTCCTAGTAGTAAGTTATTATCCTATTCTGCGTCCTAGTAGTAAGTTATTATCCTATTCTGCGTCCTAGTAGTAAGTTATTTTCCTTCTTCTGCGTCCTAGTAGTAAGTTATTTTCCTTCTTCTGCGTCCTAGTAGTAAGTTATTTTCCTTCTTCTGCGTCCTAGTAGTAAGTTATTATCCTATTCTGCGTCCTAGTAGTAAGTTATTATCCTATTCTGCGTCCTAGTAGTAAGTTATTTTCCTTCTTCTGCGTCCTAGTAGTAAGTTATTTTCCTTCTTCTGCGTCCTAGTAGTAAGTTATTTTCCTTCTTCTGCGTCCTAGTAGTAAGTTATTATCCTCTTCTGCGTCCTAGTAGTAAGTTATTATCCTCTTCTGCGTCCTAGTAGTAAGTTATTATCCTCTTCTGCGTCCTAGTAGTAAGTTATTATCCTATTCTGCGTCCTAGTAGTAAGTTATTTTCCTTCTTCTGCGTCCTAGTAGTAAGTTATTTTCCTTCTTCTGCGTCCTAGTAGTAAGTTATTTTCCTTCTTCTGCGTCCTAGTAGTAAGTTATGTTCCTTCTTTTGCGTCCTAGTAGTAAGTTATTATCCTATTCTGCGTCCTAGTAGTAAGTTATTATCCTATTCTGCGTCCTAGTAGTAAGTTATTTTCCTTCTTCTGCGTCCTAGTAGTAAGTTATTTTCCTTCTTCTGCGTCCTAGTAGTAAGTTATTTTCCTTCTTCTGCGTCCTAGTAGTAAGTTATTATCCTCTTCTGCGTCCTAGTAGTAAGTTATTTTCCTCTTCAGCATCCTAGTAGTAAGTTATTATCCTATTCTGCGTCCTAGTAGTAAGTTATTATCCTATTCTGCGTCCTAGTAGTAAGTTATTTTCCTTCTTCTGCGTCCTAGTAGTAAGTTATTTTCCTTTTTCTGCGTCCTAGTAGTAAGTTATTTTCCTTCTTCTGCGTCCTAGTAGTAAGTTATTATCCTATTCTGCGTCCTAGTAGTAAGTTATTATCCTATTCTGCGTCCTAGTAGTAAGTTATTTTCCTTCTTCTGCGTCCTAGTAGTAAGTTATTTTCCTTCTTCTGCGTCCTAGTAGTAAGTTATTTTCCTTCTTCTGCGTCCTAGTAGTAAATTATTATCCTCTTCTGCGTCCTAGTAGTAAGTTATTATCCTCTTCTGCGTCCTAGTAGTAAGTTATTATCCTCTTCTGCGTCCTAGTAGTAAGTTTTTATCCTATTCTGCGTCCTAGTAGTAAGTTATTTTCCTTCTTCTGTGTCCTAGTAGTAAGTTATTTTTCTTCTTCTGCGTCCTAGTAGTAAGTTATGTTCCTTCTTTTGCGTCCTAGTAGTAAGTTATTATCCTATTCTGCGTCCTAGTAGTAAGTTATTATCCTATTCTGCGTCCTAGTAGTAAGTTATTTTCCTTCTTCTGCGTCCTAGTAGTAAGTTATTTTCCTTCTTCTGCGTCCTAGTAGTAAGTTATTTTCCTTCTTCTGCGTCCTAGTAGTAAGTTATTTTCCTCTTCTGCGTCCTAGTAGTAAGTTATTTTCCTTCTTCTGCGTCCTAGTAGTAAGTTATTTTCCTTCTTCTGCGTCCTAGTAGTAAGTTATTTTCCTTCTTCTGCGTCCTAGTAGTAAGTTATTTTCCTCTTCAGCGTCTGTAACTAAGAGGAAGTCAAAGGGCTAGTTGACCCAAATCACTATATTACACCGTGGTTTCCTTTGTCACGATCGTCTTGACGAGAAGGAGTGGACCAAGGCGCAGCGTGTGAAACGAACATGACTTTAATTAGTTAAAGTACAAAACAAAACACGATCGTGAAGTCCACAGTAACACTGACTGAACACGGAACAAAAAACCACAAACACAAGGTGAAAACAGACAGCTGACACTCGTTACCTCTGATTGGGAGTCACTCATCCAAACAAAGAAATACAACACATAGAACAACCCAACCAAACAAAACACAACGAAACGAACACACCCTGGCTCAACATACAAAGTCCCGGAGCCAGAGCGTGACAGTATCCCCCCCTAAAGGCGCGGACTGCGACCGCGCCTCAACACCCCAAACAGGGGAGGGCTGGGTGGGCATTCTCCTCGGAGGCGGCTCCGGCTCCGGGCTTGACCACCACCCTTCCACAATCCCCCCGTAGCGCCCCCGGTCCGGTCTGACCCCGCTGGCTGGATCTGGACCGGACATCGACGGAGCGGATTGCTCAAGCTCCTTAGTGGAGCAGCTGCCCGGTACCTGATCAGGCACCGGACTGATGACGCGCACCCCTGGCTTAGCGCGTGAGGCAGGAACTGACCGGACCTGGCTGACGATGCGAACCCCTGGCTTGGTGCGTGAAGCAGCAACGGACCGGACCGGGCTGACGATATGCACCCCTGGCTTGGTGCGTGGAGCCGGAACGGGCCTCACCGGACTGACGACTCGCATCCCTGGCTTGGTGCGAGTAGCAGGAACGGGCTGGACCAGGCTGACGACTCGCACCCCTGGCTTGGTGCGAGTAGCAGGAACGGGCTGGACCAGACTGACGACTCGCATCCCTGGCTTAGTGCGACTCGCACCCCTGGTGACTCGCACCCCTGGTCTGGTGCGAGTGGCAGGAACAGGCCGGGTCGGGCTGGCGACGCACAACGTAGGCTTTGTGCGTGGAGCAGGGACAGGCCGGGCTGGGCTGGCGACGCACACCGTAGGCTTTGTGCGTGGAGCAGGGACAGGCCGGGCTGGGCTGGCGACGCACCCCGTAGGCTTGGTGCGTGGAGCAGGAACAGGCCGGGCTGGGCTGGCGACGCACACCGTAGGCTTTGTGCGTGGAGCAGGAACAGGCCGGGCTGGGCTGGCAACGCACACCGTAGGCTTTGTGCGTGGAGCAGGAACAGGCCGGGCTGGGCTAGCGACGCACACCGTAGGCTTTGTGCGTGGAGCAGGAACAGGCCGGGCTGGGCTGGCGACGCACACCGTAGGCTTTGTGCGTGGAGCAGGAACAGGCTGGGCTGGGCTGGCGACGCACACCGTAGGCTTTGTGCGTGGAGCAGGAACAGGCCGGGCTGGGCTGGCGACGCACACCGTACACTTAGTGCGGGAAGCAGGAACGAGCCGGGCCGGGCTGGCGACGTGCACCGTACACTTAGTGCGGGAAGCAGGAACGAGCCGGGCCGGGCTGGCGACGTGCACCGTACACTTAGTGCGGGAAACAGGAACGGGCCGGACCGGACTGGTGACGCACACCACTTGCTTGGTGTGAGGAGCGGGACTGGGTTTCATCATAACCTTCCGCTCCCTCAACTGTCTACCGAGTTCCTCTCGTCGTGCCTCATTTCTCACCCTTTCCCTAATCGCCTCTAATAGCTCCATCCTCTGCAACATTAACTCCTGCTCCCTCTTCGCCAGTAGCTCCCTTAACCTGGTGGCCTCCTCACCTAATCGCCCTGTGGCAGCCTCCTGCTGCCCAGTCGCCCCTGCCGTGTGCCCCCCCCTAAAAATTTTTTGGGGTTGCCTCTCGACCCTCCGACGCTGCTCCCACGTCCAGGCTGCCGATTCCTGGACACGCTGCTTGGTCCTTTTAAGGTGGGTTTTTCTGTCACGATCGTCTTGACGAGAAGGAGTGGACCAAGGCGCAGCGTGTGAAACGAACATGACTTTAATTAGTTAAAGTACAAAACAAAACACGATCGTGAAGTCCACAGTAACACTGACTGAACACGGAACAAAAACCCACAAACACAAGGTGAAAACAGACAGTCTAAATATGGCTCCCAATCAGAGACAACGAGCCAACAGCTGACACTCGTTACCTCTGATTGGGAGTCACTCATCCAAACAAAGAAATACAACACATAGAACAACCCAACCAAACAAAACACAACGAAACGAACACACCCTGGCTCAACATACAAAGTCCCGGAGCCAGAGCGTGACATCCTTACTCTGTAATTAGTTTAAAGACAGCAATCCATGCTCTGGTTTTGTGTACATGGCCACAGTCTCTTTTTATAATTTGTGGGCCAAATCCAACGAATGTCAATATCCTCAATATGAGCATTTTACACGCTTCATGTCCAAATCATTTGAAAGTACCATTGCTTGAGCGAGAGCAGACAAAAAAAATTAGACGCTTGATGGTGATTTGGACACGAAATGCAAAGACATTTTAAATTTTGGGGATATTGATTTGCATTGTTTTTGGGACACAAATGCTAATAAGAGACTATGGCTAGGTACACAAAACCAAAGCATGCTTTCTTACATTGTCCGTAAACTTCTTACAGGGTAATCACCTTGTAATTTGGGCTTAAACCTGTGTATTGTACAGGGCTGTGCACAGAGCTTTGGTGTGGGCAGGTGCTCAAACTGACAGAAGGTCAATTACTATCATACTGTGCGTATAAATATTATTTCACAGCTGAAACGTATTTTTTTTTTGCTTTTTTAGGGGCCTGCAATGCGGAAAATAACGGAAAATAAGGTGGACCTCATTGACTGGCTTCGATCAGATCCATCCTTCATTCTTCAACATCTGCATTGTAAAGGCATTATCAAAGACAGGGAGTATCAAAGCCTTATGAGTGTCCCAGAGCCAGAGGATAAAGTCATCAAACTGATTGATAAGATCCTTGGCAAAAAAGAAACAACAGGTCTCCAGTTCCTTGATACTCTCAAAGAAAGTGATGTGAATGACACCTATCCACAACTTCAGCAGTGGATAACCACCTTAGGCTTACCAGGTACTATGATCTTACATTCTACTTGACTCTGTACTCAGAGCATTATGTGGAAATGGGCGTGATGTAAAGTAATATTTTAAAAGCCTCCTGTAATGAAGTTGTCATTGGCCCTATGACCGATCTTATATTGTTATCTCCAGAGCAACAGGATAACCTCCCTCAGGATTGGCAAGCCATGCCAGCCACCAACTCTGTCCGGCGCTACCAAATCCAGCCAGGAAGCACAGAGCATGGTGAAGTCCTACGCCTGTTCCGGGCTTCTTGTCCAGGCAATACTATCATTGAGGTACCTCTTGTTCTAAAGTGACTTCCTTAGTGGTTATAACTGTAAATGTGCAGCTGTGTGTAAGCCAAGGTATTGGAGGTTATTGAATGTCTTGCCAATTACTGTAATATGTGTGTTTTTCTCCTTCCCTTAGATTGAAAGGATCCAGAACCCAAACCTGTGGAAAAACTTCCAGATCAAGAAACAAGACATCGACGGCAGGAATGATGGCATGATCAATGAGAGACGTCTTTTCCATGCAACCAGCCACACAACCATAGGTCACATCAACGACCATGGTTTCAATCGGAGCTACGCTGGGAAAAATGGTAAGATGTGCCAAAGGATAAAGTCCAAAACAGGAAAGTCTTGACTAAAGTAGAACTTTATATAACTTTTCAAGAATCCTTATATTTAGCTTGTGTTTCTCTCTTCTGTGGTAATAGTGTCAGTAATGTGTCATAATCTTTCTACAGATGCACTATATGGAAGAGGCACCTACTTCGCAGTCAATGCCAGCTACTCTGCTGATGACAAATACTCAAAACCGGATGGCGAAGGGAGGAAGTTTATGTACCTGTGTCGTGTTCTGACTGGACACTTCACACAGGGAAAAGAGGGGATGCTAGAACCTCCATTGAAAGGCGATTCAACGATTCGGCGCCATGACAGTACGACAAACGACCCATCTGATCCAACCGAGTTCGTAGTCTTCCATGACTGTCAGGCATATCCAGAGTACTTGATCACTTTCTTAGGGGTCTAGAGCAACTGTCTCAACTCAGAACCGCTCTTGGACATCCATTGTTAAAATCTAATTTTGAGACCAGCAAAAAATAACCTAAAGAAGTGATTGGTGGTAATGTTGAAAGTGTTGCACCAACGCCTTGATATTCTAGATTTAAATCTGTTATTTCCGTTGTCATCATTTAATTATTGATTTACTGTGTGTCCTATAACCTGGCAGCAATTCACATTGAGATCAAACAGATTGCACCTTTAAACAACAGTCTTATTCAAATGTTTTCAAAGGGATCATTTTTAGCTGTGCACTTATTAGGAAGGGCTGTTTTTTTTTTTTACAATGTGTCACGGTGTAGTAATGGTGTGGTGTGGAATCAGGCGCAGAAGCAGATGTACAGTCCAACAAGACTTTACTAGTGAGAGCAAAATAATCCAAAAACGGCCTGAGGCCAAACAGACGCACACAGGCGTCAAATACGAGCGCACAAACACAGGGCGCAAAAACTCTCCTCAACCGAGGAGGAAGCTAATCGTAACTGGCGTACCGAAACACGGGTAACGCACAAACACCTGACACGAAACAATTACACACAACACTACACTAACAACAAGGAAACTAAATAGGGTGCTTAATGAGACATAACACAAGACAGGTGTGGCTAACAGACAAAACTAATCAAACAGGAAACATAGAACATACAACGGTGGCAGCTAGAATTCCGGAGACGACGAACGCCGAAACCTGCCCGAACAAGGGAGAGAGGCAGCCTCGGCCGAAACCGTGACACAATGGTTCTTACATGGTAGCTTTTGGGAACATCAAGTCAGTAAATGTCAGTCACCAGACTCACCACCCATTGCTGGGTAGGAGAGGTATTAGGTTTTTTAAGGGGGGTTGAATAGTTATGCAAGCTCAAGTTATCTGTTTGTTTTGTCATAATTCTTGTTTGTTTCACACAAAAAAAATATTTTGTATCTTCAAAGTGGTAGGCATGTTGTGTAAATCAAATGATACAAACCCCCCAAAAATCCATTATAATTCCAGGTTGTAAGGCAACAAAATAGGAAAAATGCCAAGGGGGGTGAATACTTTCACAAGCCACTGTATATGTACTGCACATTATTCATAAAAACAGAAAAAAGTAAGAAAGAAAGAAAGAAAGCATCAGACTTTTGCTTTGTGAATAGACATTTATTCTCTGTATAACGGTACACTACATGGTCAGATTATGCCTGCAAATGCTTACTGTCAAAGTCATGTTACAAAGGCTCCAGGTTTGGTCCCTCCGGGTACTCCCATCCATGCAAACCTTGGAGAGGAAGTGATTAGAAGTCTAGTCACCCAGTAGCTGTGCTGAATGACTACAGAACCACAATGACAGCTATGTTACAGCTAGGCATCTGCTATAGATCATGTCCATGACCATGAGTTGTTTTATCTGTACTGGCAAACCCTGCATTTTTAAATAGACACAACACTAAAATGTGTCAGTTAAAATAAAATACAACTTAAGCTCTTGTTGTGGTGTGTACGGTTTTAAACCGCTAGATCTCTTGTTGTGGTGTGTACGGTTTTACATTTACATTTACATTTACGTCATTTAGCAGACGCTCTTATCCAGAGCGACTTACAAATAGGTGCAGTGTTGGGTTTTTGAGAAGGGGTGCAACTCTCGCTCTCTTGAAGACGGAAGGGACATAGCCAGCGGTCAAGGATGAGTTGATCAGCGAGGTGAGGTAAGGGAGAAGGTCACCGGAGATGGTCTGGAGAAGAGAGGAGGGGATAGGGTCAAGCGGGCAGGTTGTTGGGCGGCCTGCCGTCACAAGTCGCAAGATTTTATCTGGAGAGAGAGGGGAGAAAGAAGTCAAAGCATAGGGTAGGGCAGTGTGAGCAGGACCAGCAGTGTCATTTGACTTAACAAACGAGGATCGGATGTCGTCAACCTTCTTTTCAAAATGGTTGACGAAGTCATCCACAGAGAGGGAGGAGGGGGGGGAGGATTCAGCAGGGAAGAGAATGTGGCAAAGAGCTTCCTAGGGTTAGAGGCAGATGCTTGGAATTTAGAGTGGTAGAAAGTGGCCTTAGCAGCAGAAACAGATGAAGAGTCTAGTTTTCTTCCATTTCCGCTCAGCTGCCCGGAGCTCTGTTCTGTGAGCTCGCAATGAGTCATCAAGCCACGGAGCTGGAGGGGAGGACCGAGCCGACCGGGAGGATAGGGGACATAGAGAGTCAAAGGATGCAGAAAGGGAAGAGAGGAGGGTTGAGGAGAAAGAATCAGGAGATTGGAGGGAGAAGGATTGAGCAGAGGGAAGAGATGATAGGATGGAAGAGGAGAGAGTAGCGGGAGAGAGAGAGCGAAGGTTGCGACGGCGCATTACCATCTGTGTAGGGGCAGAGTGAGTAGTGTTGGAGGAGAGGGAGAGAGAAAAGGATACAAAGTAGTGGTCGGAGACTTGGAGGGGAGTTGCAGTGAGATTAGTAGAACAACAGCATCTAGTAAAGATGAGGTCAAGCGTATTGCCTGCCTTGTGAGTAGGGGGGGACGGTGAGAGGGTGAGGTCAAAAGAGGAGAGGAGTGGAAAGAAGGAGGCAGAGAGAAATGAGTCAAATGTAGACGTAGGGAGGTTGAAATCCCCAGAACTGTGAGGGGTGAGCCATCCTCAGGAAAGGAACTTATCAAGGCGTCAAGCTCATTGATGAACTCTCCAAGGGAACCTGGAGGGCGATAGATGACAAGGATATTAAGCTAAAATGGGCTAGTGACTGTGACAGCATGGAATTCAAATGAGGAGATAGACAGATGGGTCAGGGGAAAAATTGAGAATGTCCACTTGGGAGAGATGAGGATTCCTGTGCCACCACCCCGCTGACCAGATGCTCTCGGGGTATGCGAGAACACATGGTCAGACGAGGAGAGAGCAGCAGGAGTAGCAGTGTTTTCAGTGGTAATCCATGTTTCCGTCAGCGCCAAGAAGTCGAGGGACTGGAGGGTAGCATAGGCTGAGATGAACTCTGCCTTGTTGGCAGCAGAACGGCAGTTCCAGAGGCTGCCTGAGACCTGGAACTCCACGTGGGTCGTGCGTGCAGGGACCACCAGGTTAGAGAGACAGCAGCCACGCGGTGTGAGGCGTTTGTGTAGCCTGTGCGGAGAGGAGAGAACAGGGATAGGCAGAGGCATAGTTGACAGGCTGCAGCAGATGGCTAAAGTAATGCAGAGGAGATCGGAATGAAATGAACTAAACATCTGGGAAAGGAGAGAGCAGGGCCTCCCTCACCACAACTCCCAAATATAACTCTCCCAACTTCCACCTCAGAAACTATAATTGTTGTAAACTACAGCGGTTCAATGTTTTCTAGGAATAGACTAACTTAGTTTATTCAGCTAGCTAACTAGGTGCAGTATTATTCCATGAAAAACGTCCGGGCACCTCGTCATAAGACGCCACAGCCAGCTAGCATGCCGGTCTCCAACAACACGGTTTAGCGCCAATACTCGGCCACAACAAACCACCAGTGTATCAACACGCAAGCAGATCGTTCGTGTCCGTGTCTAAAGTTGTGGGTTAGTCCCGACAGCTTGAGCGAGTCCGTCGTCAACTTATTCAGCCAGTTAGTTAGCTAGAATAGTTAGCTAACTAGCTAGCCATTGCTTTCAGACAAAGAAGAACCCCTCCTTTCATGGCACGAACACACAGAGAGAGCCAAACTAACGTTAACTAGTCACCCATGTCCCGAATTCCTTGAACAACTCGGGCTATCAATATGTAAAAAACAAAACACAAGTGTAGGTTATGACTTACCCCTAGCAGCTACTGTTAGCTAGCCAAGTGCAAAGCTAGCCACTGAATTGACTCAGCCAGTTCGCGTCTGTTCGCTCGGTCGTTCCAGCTATTGTTTACTAGTAGCTATCCAGGTAGCAACAAGCTAGCTAAATTTCAAGCACAGTAGCCACTTGCTACCTAACGTTAACGGTTCAGACAATGAGGTTAGAAAACAGCTGAATGGTAGGCAATTATTGTATGTAATTATTGTAGGCAGCCAGCTGGCGTAATTACAGGCACTCTCAGGCGTGAAACAACTATACCGTTGCTAATAGCTACTCGCCAGCTAGTCCAGGTGGTGAGTTAGCTAGCTAGCTAGCTAGCTTCGTGCTACACCCGGCACAGCCGAATACAATACTAACCTACAATAATTACATACAACAACCCACGATACCTACCTACAATACCTAACTACAATCTAAATACATAGTTTAAGCCTTACTCGACAAAGCCCAAGCTATATATAAAGCCAAGCTTACCCGACGCCAAGCTTACCCGACGACCACTAGATCTCTTGTTGTGGTGTGTGCGGTTTTAAACCACTAGATCTCTTGTTGTGGTGTGTACGGTTTTAAACCACTAGATCTCTTGTTGTGGTGTGTATGGTTTTAAACCACTAGATCTCTTGTTGTGGTGTGTACGGTTTTAAACCACTAGATCTCTTGTTGTGGTGTGTACGGTTTTTAAACCACTAGATCTCTTGTTGTGGTGTGTATGGTTTTAAACCACTAGATCTCTTGTTGTGGTGTGTACGGTTTTAAACCACTAGATCTCTTGTTGTGGTGTGTACGGTTTTAAACCACTAGATCTCTTGTTGTGGTGTGTATGGTTTTAAACCACTAGATCTCTTGTTGTGGTGTGTACGGTTTTAAACCACTAGATCTCTTGTTGTGGTGTGTACGGTTTTAAACCACTAGATCTCTTGTTGTGGTGTGTATGGTTTTAAACCACTAGATCTCTTGTTGTGGTGTGTACGGTTTTAAACCACTAGATCTCTTGTTGTGGTGTGTACGGTTTTAAACCACTAGATCTCTTGTTGTGGTGTGTACGGTTTTAAACCACTAGAGGTCCATAGAGTCAAAGGTCTGCTTTGTATTTCATAAACACATTTTTTTTTTGTTGAAAATCATAAGATCTTGTTGTTAATTGCGTTTTTAATTGTGATCAAAACAAACATTTATAGTGTGGACACATCCTTTCGATGACCGATGATGACCCCTTGAAAAATGATGACCCTATATTCAGAAAATGTACTGTATGAAATAACTATCCTGGTGCTCAGGGTCTCTAAAACATGATATCCATTGTCAATACTGTACATAGTCATTATTCAATAGTAACTCCAAGGGAATAAGATCAGGTAGTTACCTAACGCTGTAACTTCTATTTTGAAATATCGTCTTTCAGCTTCAAGTCCGCCCCCACGTGTTCTTCTGAATTCAAGGGGGAATTCAGTTCTATTGTGTCAGTGTTGAATGTCAAGAGGCTGCTGTGTAATACAGTCGATTAGATCTCCAAGGAAGTTAACAGCGGTTTGACAGGTGCATGGATTTACCAGGGTTTACTCTGTTATGTGGTCGTTTGCTCTTTCTCATTCCTGACTGGGAAGGAAAGAAGGAGTCAAGTCCAGGATAGTGGGTTGAGGTTGTAGAGAGTTCACAGGCAGTACAGTACAGTATATCTACAGGCAGTACAATACAGTAGACCTACAGGCAGTACAGCACAGTAGACCTACAGGCAGTACAATACAGTAGACCTACAGGCAGTACAGTACAGTATATCTACAGGCAGTACAGTAAAGTAGACCTACAGGCAGTACAGTACAGTAGATCTACAGGCAGTACAATACAGTAGACCTACAGGCAGTACAATACAGTAGACCTACAGGCAGTACAAAACAGTATATCTACAGGCAGTACAATACAGTAGACCTACAGGCAGTACAATACAGTATATCTACAGGCAGTACAATACAGTGTATCTACAGGCAGTACAATACAGTAGACCTACAGGCAGTACAATACAGTATATCTACAGGCAGTACAATACAGTGTATCTACAGGCAGTACAATACAGTAGACCTACAGGCAGTACAATACAGTAGACCTACAGGCAGTACAGTACAGTATATCTACAGGCAGTACAATACAGTGTTTCTACAGGCAGTACAATACAGTAGATCTACAGGCAGTACAGTACAGTAGACCTACAGGCAGTACAATACAGTATATCTACAGGCAGTACAGTACAGTATATCTACAGGCAGTTCAGTACAGTAGATCTACAGGCAGTACAATACAGTAGACCTACAGGCAGTACAAAACAGTAGACCTACAGGCAGTACAATACAGTAGACCTACAGGCAGTACAGTACAGTAGACCTACAGGCAGTACAATACAGTAGACCTACAGGCAGTACAGTACAGTAGACCTACAGGCAGTACAATACAGTAGACCTACAGGCAGTACAATACAGTAGACCTACAGGCAGTACAGTACAGTAGATCTACAGGCATTAGGGGTGTGAAGAGGTCGTAAACATGTAGGGTTGGAAGTGTTCACAAAGCCAGGGGTTTGAGAGCAGTTAGTGTTAGAGTTAGACAGGACTGTGTCACTAGCATGGGTAGGGGCTTGAGACTAGGGAGGTTGGAAAGTGTAGTGCAGGGGCATAGTGACATCATAAAAGGTACAGGGGCATAGTGGCATCATAAAAGTACAGGGGCATAGTGACATCATAAAGGTACAGGGGCCTAGTGACATCAAGGTGCAGGTGCATAGTGACATTAAGGTACAGGGGCATAGTGACATCAAGGTGCAGGGGCATAGTGACAT
This sequence comes from Coregonus clupeaformis, assembly GCF_020615455.1. NCBI lineage: Eukaryota > Metazoa > Chordata > Actinopteri > Salmoniformes > Salmonidae > Coregonus > Coregonus clupeaformis. The sequence goes on along the minus strand of NC_059214.1, from coordinate 49,237,088 downwards.
CATAACGGTACAGGGGCATAGGGAAATCAAGGTACAGGGGCACAGTGACATCATAAAGGTACAGGGGCATAGTGACATCATAAAGGTACAGGTGCATAGTGACATCAAGGTGCAGGTGCATAGTGACATCAAGGTGCAGGTGCATAGTGACATTAAGGTGCAGAGGCATATTGACATCATAAAGGTACAGCATAGTGACATCATAAAGGTACAGGGGCATAGTGACATCATAAAGGTACAGGGGCATAGTATTTGTATTTGCATTTGTTAAGGATCCCATTGGCAGCAGCTACTCTTTTGGGGTCCATCAACATTAATTCAGTTATATACAATTTAAACTATTACATAACAATACATTTAATAACACTTTACCCAATACATTTAGTGTGTTCCCTCAGGCCACTACTCCACTCTCACATATTTACAACACAACATCCATGTGTACGTGTGTGTAGAGTACGTGTCTCATCATGTGTATGTGTGTCTGTGACTGTGTGTGTGTGTCTCTTCACAGTCCCTGCTGTTCCATAAGGTGTATTTTTATCTGTTTTTAAATCTGATTATACTGCTTGCATCAGTTACCTGATGTGGAATAGAGTTCCATGTAGCCATGGCTCTATGTAGTACTGTGCGCCTCCCATAGTCTGTTCTTGACTTGGAGATTGTGTAGAGAACTTCCGACTTCAACTGTACCTCTCTGTTGATATCACATACAGTTGAAGTCGGAAGTTTACATACACTTAGGTAGGAGTCATTAAAACTCGTTTTTCAACCACTCCACACATTTCTTGTTAACAAACGATAGTTTTGGCAAGTCGGTTAGGACATCTACTTTGGGTCAGAAGTTTACATGCACTAAGTTGACTTTGCCTTTAAACAGCTTGGAAAATTCCAGAAAATGATGTCATGGCTTTAGAAGCTTCTGATAGGCTAATTGACATCACTTGAGTCAATTGGAGGTGTACCTGTGGATGTATTTCAAGGCCTACCTTCAAACTCAGTGCCTCTTTGCTTGACATCATGGGAAAATCCAAAGAAATCAGCCAAGATCTCTGAAAAAAATGTGTAGACCTCCATCAGTCTGGTTCATCCTTGGGAGCAATTTCCAAACACCTGAGGGTACCACGTTCATCTGTACAAACAATAGTACGCAAGTATAAACAGCATGGGACCACGAAGCCGTCATACCACTCAGGAAGGAGACGCGTTCTGTCTCCTAGAGATGAACGTACTTTGGTGCGAAAAGTGCAAATTAATCCCAGAACAACATCAAAGGACCTTGTGAAGATGCTGGAGGAAACAGGTACAAAGTATCTATATCCACTGTAAAACTTGTCCTATATCGACATAACCTGAAAGGCCCCTCAGCAAGGAAGAAGCCACTGCTCCAAAACCACCATAAAAAAGCCAGACTACGGTTTGCAACTGCACATGGGGACAAAGATTGTACTTTTTGGAGAAATGTCCGCTGGTCTGATGAAACAAAAATAGAACTGTTTGGCCATAATGACCATCGTAATGTTTGGAGGAAAAAGGGGGTGCTTGCAAGCCGGAGAACACCATCCCAACCGTGAAGCACGGCGGTGGCAGCATCATGCTGTTGGGGTGCTTTGCTGCAGGAGGGACTGGTGCACTTCACAAAATAGATGGCATCCAAGCATACTTGGTTGCAAATGGCTCTTCCAAATGGACAATGACCCCAAGCATACTTCCAAAGTTTTGGCCAAATGGCTTAAGGACAACAAAGTCAAGGTATTGGAGTGGCCATCACAAAGCCCTGACATCAATCCTATAGAAAATGTGTGGGCAGAACTGAAAAGGTGTGTGTGAGCAAGGAGGCCTACAAACCTGACTCAGTTACACCAGCTCTGTCAGGAGGAATGGGCCAAAATTCATCCAACTTATTGTGGGAAGCTTGTGGAAGGCTACCCGAAACGTTTGACCCAAGTTAAACAATTTAAAGGCAATGCTACCAAATACTAATTGAGTGTATGTAAACTTCTGACCCACTGGGAATGTGATGAAATAAATAAAAGCTGAAATAAATCATTCTCTCTACTATTATTCTGACATTTCACATTCTTAAAATAAAGTGGTGATCCTAACTGACCTAAGACAAGGAATTTTTACAAGGATTAAGTGTCAGGAATTGTGAAAAACTGAGTTTAAATGTATTTGGCTAAGGTGTATGTAACCTTCCGACTTCAACTGTACATTATCAAGCATTTCACACATGTTATCCAGATGCTGACTGTTAGCACTTGGTGGTCTACAGCAGCTTCCCACCAGACTGGGCCTTAGAGGAGCTTTAGCCATATTACTTTAACATGAGATTCTCTCTAAGCTTTACAGGAATGTACTTCTGAATATTTGTCATTTCTGCATTTTCTGTAGATGTTATAACCATGTATTGTTACCACTGTATCATCAAAGGTATTATCTAAGTGAGTTTTAGAGATTGTCAGAATGTGAATGTCATCTGTTACTAGCAAACTATTGATTTCATTAGCCTGGTTTCTTAGGCTAAATATGTTAACGTGGGCTATTTTTAACACTTTTCTGGGATGCTTGATTGTTTTCATTGCTTTGCTGGGAAGCTCAGTAGAAGTAGAAATGCTCATGTTATTTATGTTAGTGCAGGGTGAGCTGCACACAGTGGATTTCCTACTAGGGCACACCACCTCATTGATAACAGTGTAACTCTGGTTCATAGGCATATGATTACTGCATACAGTACAATAGCTGTAGGATCAGCAGAGGCATTCAGGTCAGAGGGACATAAATTAGGTTACTTACATTGTGTCTTCCAACGCCCCAGGGATAATGTACATTTGCTGAAGCATTATGACAAGTCAGCAACACAATGGCAGGGATGAACTGAGCTGGGCTTGGGTCATTGATAAGTCATTGTCTCAACATAGCCTATATAAAGCTGTCAGAGGATCCAGGAACCCAAATTATTTGAATGGATCCATCCTCCGTGTAAAACGAGCTTTGTTTCCAGAAGGTCTTAAAATTGTCAATAAATATTACACCCAAAGAGCTGCAATAGTTTCATAGCCAGTTATAGACGGCTAAAAGTCTGCTTAAATGTTCAATTCCACGATTTAGGGAGGGCACAGGGCCAGATATTATGGGGTGTTTGTTGGTGTCAAGCAGAGACCCAATCAGTTCTTTAAAATCCATCTTCAGCTGTTCTGAGCTGCCCTTCATAATGTCATTGTATCCCACATCAACTATGATAGACTCAATTTTCTGATGTAGGTTTAAAATGTTTGGGAGCAACTTATTGATGTCCTGTACTCGTGCTCCTGGATAGCACAAAGTTTTTGCTCCAATGATTGAGACATTTCTCACCATTGAACTGCCCAATACAACGCCCAGAGATGGGGATGGAGAAATTTAATCTAACACAATTTGTTGAACCTTTCATTGGCCCACGAGAAGCAGGATAGCATATGCCCGCTGACCCCGGCGATAGGTCCAGACCTCCCACAGTAGGCAGTGCCCCGTCAGATCCAGAGAGAGGGAAAGGAGCCGAATTCGACGACGAAGCCGCTGCTGGAGTCAGCGTAGTTGGAGTCAGCACAGCCGTCGCAGACACAGGCAGTCCCAGCGATGAAGGTGCAGGTAGATCAGGCACCGGCGCAGCGAAGCTATTCCTTATGTCAATCTGCTCCGAACCTCTCGCAGACACTGCAGTCCGCTTAGCAGCATGCCACTGTCTTCGGTTTCCACAGTTTGTGACATGTGACCAGCACTGATTGGAACAATCCTCTTGCTGTTTTCTGTCTACTCCTCTACAAGATGGAGGAGGAGAAGGAGATGGAGACGATTTCCTTGGCAGGCAAGTTCCAGGACATCATGAAAATGATCGGAGAGGTTGAGAGTAGAAGAAGTTCAGGAGCAAAAAAATAAATAAATATATATATATATATATATATAGATATAGATATAGAATTATTGTAAAATTAACTCTGTCCATAAGGTGTAGATAGTAAGTATAGACCGGAAGTAGAGGCCTGGGCGTTGTTGTTCACTAATTTACTCCAAGTAGGGAAAGGATGGTGGGGTTGAAAAGTAATAAAGGGGAATATATATATAAAAAATAAAAAAAACATGGGGGATTGGAAGTGATGCAGACAATTACATTGATAGAAGATACAATCTATCTGCAATATTAAGCTGATCCATCCCCCGAAAAAAAAAAAAAAAAAAAATAATAATAATAATAATAATTCCAGGTAGCAAAGGCCATTCAGATAGGGACAGATGACAAGATGGGGGTACATCCATCAGCGGCGTCCAGCCACGGGAGTTGAGAATTAGAAAGTTCCAATTTGCGTTTTCCCCATAAGTTCACGCAGAATTGGAATTTGCAGGCTAAGGATAGCCACCTCATTCCTGCAATCCTCCAAAAGCAAACAATTGCTGCATTTGAACTCTGGATTGTCATTTTTGTCCCGGACAGGAGCGTAATAAAAACAACTTAGGCCTCCTTTAGCTCAGTTGGTAGAGCATGGTGCTTGCAACGGCAGGATTGTGGGTTCGATTCCCACGGGGGGCCAGTATGAAAAATGTATGCACTCACTAACTGTAAGTCGGTCTGGAGAAGAGCGTCTGCTAAATGACTAAAATGTAAAATGTAACTTCTACAGTGCTGGAAACGTTTGTTAGCTATTCCAGGCGAAGTGGGCTCTGTTGCAACCTAGCTGGCTAGTTGGTAGCAGGTGTTGACACAAACACTCATGAACAAAAACAAAATAAAACTTCGGAAACAACAGGCCGAATCAACAGGTCGAGGCGCAGGAGATATCCGAGTTTGTTCGTGGAGTTAGTGAAGTTAGCATGCCAATAGAACGAACTCAATGACAGCATAACGATGCAGTCTGTAACTTCTTTGTCCTCTGGGGTCAAAGGACAAAGTATATGCTGAAACAAAACCACACATTAATGCAGGCGTGCACAAAAACATACACACACGCAAACACATTCAAATGCTTACAGTGAGGGAAAAAAGTATTTGATACCCTGCTGATTTTGTACGTTTGCCCACTGACAAAGAAATGATCAGTCTATAATTTTTATGGTAGGTTTATTTGAACAGTGAGAGACAGAACAACAACAAAAAAATCCAGAAAAACGCGTGTCAAAAATGTTATAAATTGATTTGCATTTTACTGAGGGAAATAAGTATTTGACCCCCTCTCAATCAGAAAGATTTCTGGCTCCCAGGTGTCTTTTATACAGGTAACGAGCTGAGATTATGAGCACACTCTTAAAGGGAGTGCTCCTAATCTCAGCTTGTTACCTGTATAAAAGACACCTGTCCACAGACGCAATCAATCAATCAGATTCCAAACTCTCCACCATGGCCAAGACCAAAGAGCTCTCCAAGGATGTCAGGGACAAGATTGTAGACCTACACAAGGCTGGAATGGGCTACAAGGCCATCGCCAAGCAGCTTGGTGAGAAGGTGACAACAGTTGGTGCGATTATTCGCAAATGGAAGAAACACAAAATAACTGTCAATCTCCCTCGGCCTGGGGCTCCATGCAAGATCTCACCTCGTGGAGTAGCAATGATCATGAGAATGGTGAGTAATCAGCCCAGAACTACATGGGAGGATCTTGTCAATGATCTCAAGGCAGCTGGGAACATAGTCACCAAGAAAAGAATTGGTAACACACTACGCCGTGAAGGACTGAAATTCTGCAGCACCCGCAAGGTCCCCCTGCTCAAGAAAGCACATATACATTCCCATCTGAAGTTTGCCAATGAACATCTGAATGATTCAGAGGAGAACTGGGTGAAAGTGTTGTGGTCAGATGAGACCAAAATTGAGCTCTTTGGCATCAACTAAATTCAGCGTGTTTGGAGGAGGAGGAATGCTGCATATGACCCGAAGAACACCATCCCCACCGTCAAACATGGAGGTGGAAACATTATGCTTTGGGGGTGTTTTTCTGCTAATGGGACAGGACAACTTCACCGCATCAAAGGGACGATGGATAGGGCCATGTACCGTCAAATCTTGGGTGAGAACCTCCTTCCCTCAGCCAGGGCATTGAAAATGGGTCGTGGATGGGTATTCCAGCATGACAATGACCCAAAACACACGGCCAAGGCAACAAAGGAGTGGCTCAGAAGAAGCACATTAAGGTCCTGGAGTGGCCTAGCCAGTCTCCAGACCTTAATCCCATAGAAAATCTGTGGAGGGAGCTGAAGGTTCGAGTTGCCAAACGTCAGCCTCGAAACCTTAATGACTTGGAGAAGATCTGCAAAGAGGAGTGGGACAAAATCCCTCCTGAGATGTGTGCAAACCTGGTGGCCAACTACACGAAACATTTGACCTCTGTGATTGCCAACAAGGGTTTTGCCACCAAGTACTAAGTCATGTTTTGCAGAGGGGTCAAATACTTATTTCCCTCATTAAAATGCAAATCAATTTATAACATTTTTGACATGCGTTTTTCTGGATTCTTTTGTTGTTATTCTGTCTCTCACTGTTCAAATAAACCTACCATTACAATTATAGACTGATCATTTCTTTGTCAGTGGGCAAACGTACAAAATCAGCAGGGGATCAAATACTTTTTCCCTCACTGTATGTCTATGATGTACCATAACACAAATACATACAATAAAGCCTGTTTTAGAAACTCTTCCACCTTGTTGTCCATCTTATTGGAGGAAGCAACGAAGGGTTATGATATGACCTCTCAGAGAATTTTCTTTTACATCATGGCATCCGTCCGACCCTGCCAGTCTTAGCAATCACCTCAACTTATCCTGTTGTCATCCTGTCTGCCGTTGTCCTGCTGCTCACCAAGGGACGCTCACAAAGGCACACATTAGCCTTGCTTGATTGGTTTGTCTGGAATGTTCTCTGAAAGAAGTAAACAGTGAAAGCACATAGCAACAGAACCTAACAACACGTATTGGGAGGGAGCAATCGGGGAAAAAAGTTGGTTTCAATATGGCTTAGTAGAGCGATATGCTAGCGAACGGCGGGGCATGGAAGTAACCCTGTGTTGAGCCAACAGGGTAAACCAACTTGAAGGGAATTGTAACGTGGCTCATATTGCGAGAATTGCTACACTATTATTGAACTGATTAATCATACGATGATGATTGAGAGCTTATTTTACTATTAATATGGGATGTGTTGCATCATAGGGCCCTACAGATCAAACATAGCAGCTAAGCTAAGGTAAACCCTCAGATAAAGTTAAGCATTCCTTTGAATTTGAATTAGAAAACATTATTTTCCCCATGCTGGCCTCCAGACTGCTAAACTATACCCCTTGCATTAATATTTTAAAATGTCCTTCTGTAATGGAGTAGCATGAGGTATCATTAGACCTTTCACTCACTCCTGGACACATTTTGTGAAATTCATTAGACCTTTCACTCACTCCTGGACACATTTTGTGAAATTCATTAGACCTTTCACTCACTCCTGGACACATTTTGTGAAATTCATTAGACCTTTCACTCACTCCTGGACACATTTTGTGAAATTCTCTAGCCTGGTCCCAGATCTGTTTGTGCAACATACTATGGTCATTGTCATGCCAAATGAGTTGGCAAGAAAGTAGAAACAGATCTGGGAGCAGGCTAGAAATTCTCCCCTCCTCACATTCTTTGACAGCATACTAAGCCCTCCAGGGCCTTTGTTGGATTCAGACAACACAATGCTTGCATAATTTAGACGGCACTGGCAAGACACAGCTCCCTTCAACATGGGTTGCAGACAGTTGTATTTCCTAAAATTGTTCAATGATGCCACAGTTGCCTCTATTTTTAGATGGTAGATGTGGTGGAAAGGAGGTTGACAAAACTGTATGAAAGGAGATGGGTGCTTCTTAGGACTTCTTTACTGTGACATAATTCATTTATTTGTGTAAATTGTGTTTGATTACTACCCACAATTAACTAAACCCTGTATTAGCTCATTATTAGAGAGGCTATTTGAACTTTTGAACTGCTTCAAATCAAATCAAATGTTATTGGTCACATACGCATATTTAGCAGACGTTATTGCGGGTGTAGTGAAATGCTTGTGTTCCTAGCTCCAACAGTGCAGTAGTATCTAACAATTCACAACAATACACACAAATCTAAAAGTGAAAGAATGGAATTAAGAAATATATAAAGATTAGGATGAGCAATGTCGGAGTGGCATAGACTACAATACAGTAGAATAGAATACAGTAATTACATATGAGATGAGTAAGGCAGTATGTCATCACAGCTGGAGTTGGATTATTGACTGACAGCTCGCTGTTCTCTCTCGTGCCCTGCTAAGACAGAGAGTTTGGGTGTGTGGAATCTGAATGTTAAGAATCAGCACTCACTTTGTGGCATGGGGGAATGAATGGGGAATGGATGGATTTAAGGTGGTATATAATAACAAATGGGTCTGTCATTTCAACAACACTTGATTCTTTATCCTGTGGCAGGCGACTCAATACTGCTTCATCCTATGAATTCCTATGAAAAACAAAAACAAACAACAAAAAATATTTGGCAGTAATGTTGGGTAGTAATTCGTATCCTGAAAAATGTTTTATAACAATATCAGAGAAATAGGTAACTGTTACCTGCCATTCTAACCTAATACCAAATCTTACCGATGGTGCAACACTAACGCAGTTGTTTTTAGAACAGGAGGATAGCCATACCTACTATGAGAGCGGTATGACCTCTCGGTGTGGAATGCCTTCATCTGAGCATACCAGACACGTCTAACAAAGACGGGATGCAAAATAACAGGAATGGTGTGTATGGGTATTGTTCCTGTATTCCCTAGTGTCCCCAATACGGGCACATTTTTCCCATGCCACTGCCTTGCCAAGTGGTTGTAACGTGAGCTCTGGGGGGGGGGGGTATCTGTTACCCAGTCTGGGTATCTATTGCTGCTGTTTCAGATCTGTTTCAATGGCATATACAGTGCCCTCCTGAATTATTGGCAACCTAGGAAAATATGAACAGAAAAGGCTGTGAGAAAATGTAATTGTTGTTTATCAGCTTGATCTTAAACTCAACATATCATATTAATCTAACCTTTAGGCCTCCTGTAGCTCAGTTGGTAGAGCATGGCGCTTGCAACGCCAGGGTTGTGGGTTCAATTCCCACGGGGGCCAGTATGAAAAATGTATGCACTCACTAACTGTAAGCCGCTCTGGATAAGAACGTCTGCTAAATGACTAAAATGTAATTGAGTTAAAATGGTCAACATTGCGTCACAGTTATTGGTACCCCTGCATTTAGTACTTTGTGCATTCTCCCTTTGCCAAGATAACAGCTCTGAGTCGTCTCCTAGAATGTTTGATGAGGTGGGAGAACACACCCTCCCTTTGCCAAGATAACAGCTCTGAGACATCTCCTATAAAGTTTGATGAGGTGGGAGAACACACCCTCCCTTTGCCAAGATAACAGCTCTGAGTCGTCTCCTAGAATGTTTGATGAGGTGGGAGAACAGACCCTCCCTTTGCCAAGATAACAGCTCTGAGTCGTCTCCTAGAATGTTTGATGAGGTGGGAGAACAGACCCTCCCTTTGCCAAGATAACAGCTCTGAATCGTCTCCTATAATGTTTGATGAGGTGGGAGAAAACATAGCAAGGGATTTGAGACCATTCCTCCATACAGAAACTCTCCAGATCCTTCCAAGTCCTTGGTCCTCGCTTTTGGACTCTCCTCTTCAGCTCACCCCACAAGTTTTCAATGTGATTTAGGTCAGGGGACTGGGATGGCCATTGCAGGAACTTGATTCTATGGTCAGTGAACCATTTCCGTGTGGATTTGGAGGTTGTGCTTTGGATCGTTGTCCTGTTAGAAGAGCCAACGACGCCCCAGTTTTATCGTCCTGGCAGAGGCAGACAGGTTTTGGCCTAAAATCTCCTGGTACTTGATGGAGTCCATGATGCCATTTATCCTAACAAGGTTCCCAGGGCCTTTGGAAGTAAAACAGCCCCACAACATCACAGATCCACCATCATACTTAAGTTATTTTCTGCATGACAATGGCTATTTTTCTGGTGTTTGTTTCCAAAAAGCACTATTTCATTCTCATCAGACCATAGAACCTGGTTTCAATCAAAGTTCCAATGACATTTAGCAAACTCCAGGGACTTGCATTTGTGGTTTGGTGACAGCAGATGCTTTCTTCTGGCAACCCTTCCAAATAACCTGTTGGCATAGAGGTGGCATCTAATTATAGTTTTGGAGACTTGGTGACCCCAAGATGCAACCAACTTCGGCAATTCTCCAACTGTGATCCTTGGAGATTTTTTTGCCACTTGAACGATCATTCTCACTGTGTGTGGGTGCAAAATAAACTTGCGTCCTTTTCCAGGCAGGTTCATCACAGCTCCAGTTGTTTTACATTTCATAATAATTGCCCTAATAGTGGAGATGGGTATTTTCAGGCATCTTTTTTTAGCCATTGCCTGATTTGTGTAAGTCAACCTTTTGTCTCATTTAATTTGTGTGTTTTCTGGACTTTCCCATGTTGATGGATGACTAAGGGAATTTAGCCTGTGTGTCACCTCGTAAGTATACCCCAGTGAAACAGGGAGTCATGGATGACCACTTAAGAGTTCCCAAAGGCTCAGATTAATTTTAAAAAGTAAAACCTTAATCGTAAAATACATAAATTAGATTTTGTTAAAAATAATTTCTAGGAGTGACAATAATTGTGACACGCATGTTTTTGAATAAAATAATTGTTACTTTCTTTGAACAATTTTAACTCAATTAAAGGTTAGATTCATATGCTATTTGAATGTAAGATCAAGCTGATGAACAACAATTACATTTATTCACAGCCTTTTTTTTTATATTTACCTAGGGTGCCAATAATTCAGGAGGGCACTGTACACTGCTGCTCATTTGTAAACAAAGGGACAAGGCACTGTGCTCTTGTTGTTTGGTTATATGAGCACATTCATTTTAATTGGCCAATGACTGACAAGTCATCTGGCCAATAATTTGATGTAAAGCAGGGCTCAATCAAACGCTTGCCCCCCAAGCCCTGTTGCCGATTAAGGGTAGTTTCCGCATGTAAAGCTTCCTCTTATCCAGTCCTTTGAAATCTGTGAGGGGGCGTGAGGCTACTCAGTAAGAGATGATGCTCCAAACATCCTCGACCCGGTTTGCTGTGGTTGCTTGGGAAAACTTTTCAAACCCTTAAAAAGATAAACATAAAAAAATCACGTGGTAAAATTTCATTAAAAAAAAAAAGTCATCTTCACGAGTCAAACACGTGGTTTTTGGACATGTGTTAAGTTTCACATGTCCATTTTTCACGTGCTCTTGCCTCATCTGAAGAACAAAAATTGTCCAACTGACCTATTTTTCAAAATTGTTTCCCAAAATGTTTTCTCCACATGTTTATTTTTCACCACTTCCAGCTACACTACCAGTCAAAAGTTTGGACACACCTACTCATTCAAGGGTTTTTCTTTATTTTTTTATTTTTTTTGATTGTAGAATAATAGTGAAGACATCAAAACCATGAAACAACACATATGGAATCATGTAGTAAACAAAAAAACTGTTAAACAAATCAAAATATATTTTATATATCAGATTCTTCAAATAGCCACCCTTTGCCTTGATGACAGCTTTGCACACTCTTGGCATTCTCTCAACCAGCTTCACCTGGAATGCTTTTCCAACAGTCTTGAAGGAGTTCCAACATATGTTGAGCACTTGTTGGCTGCTTTTCCTTCACTCTGCGGTCCGACTCATCCCAAACCATTTCAATTGGGTTTTTAGTCAGGGGATTGTGGAGGCCAGGTCATCTGATGCAGCACTCCATCACTCTCCTTCTTGGTAAAATAGCCCTTACACAGTCTGGAGGTGTGTTGGGTCATTGTCCTGTTGAAAAACAAATGATAGTCCCACTAAGCCCAAACCCGATGGGATGCTGTGGTAGCCATGCTGGTTAAGTGTGCCTTGAATTCTAAATAAATCACAGACAGTGTCACCAGCAAAGCACCCCCACACCATAACACTTCCTCCTCCATGCTTTATGGTGGGAAATACACATGCAGAGATCATCCGTTCACCCACACGGCGTCTCACAAAGACACGGCGGTTGGAACCAAAAATCTCCAATTTGGACTCCAGACCGGTCTAATGTCCATTGCTCGTGTTTCTTGGCCCAAGGAGGTTTCTTCTTCTTATTGGTGTCCTTTAGTAGTGGTTTCTTTGCAGCAATTTGACCATGAAGCCCTGATTCACATAGGCCCCTCTGAACAGTTGATGTTGAGATATGTCTGTTACCTGAACTCTGTGAAGCATTTATTTGGGCTGCAATTTCTGAGGCTGGTAACTCTAATGAACTTATCCTCTGCAGCAGAGGTAACTCTGGGTCTTCCATTCCTGTGGTGGTCTTCATGAGAGCCAGTTTCATCATAGCGCTTGATGGTTTTTGCGACTGCACTTGAAGAAACTTTCAAAGTTCTTGAAATGTTCCGTATTGACTGACCTTCATGTCTTAAAGTAATGATGGACTGTCATTTCTCTTAACTTTTAAGAAGGCACACCTGTTAATTGAAATGGATTCCAGGTGACTACCTCATGAAGCTGGTTGAGAGAATGCCAAAAGTGTGCAAAGTTGTCATCAAGGCAAAGGGTGGCTATTTGAAGAATCTGAAATATAAAATATATTTTGATTTGTTTAACAGTTTTTTGGTTACTACATGATTCCATATGTGTTATTTCGTAGTTTTGATGTCTTCACTATTATTCTACAATCTAAAAAACATTAAAAATAAAGAAAAACCCTGGAATGAGTAGGTGTGTCCAAACTTTTGACTGGTACTGTACATCTGTTCTCCCTTCCAGGACCCTGCTAAAGGCCGCTACAAGCTCCACTCCGTTGATATACGTGGGTGCGTGCACGTGGGTGGAGTCAGTTATTTAGCTTCAGAGGCAAACCAGCAGTGGGATGCAGGGTGCCATGTTGCTGGAATGAATGTGCCAAATATTGCAACTGGAAAAAAAGGCAGTGAAAGCAACGACCAGGGTAACAGCTAAAGACAGGGAAAATTGAGGGAGGTGTTTTTTTGGTTTGAATCCTCTTGAGGATCGACCACAAGTTCTCAATGGGATTAAGGTCTGGGGAGTTTCCTGGCCAAAATGTCGATGTTTTGTTCCCCGAGCCACTTAGTTATCTCTTTTGCCTTATGGCAAGGTGCTCCATCATGCTGGAAAAGGCATTGGTCGTCACCAAACTGTTCTTGGAATGTTGGGAGAAGTTGCTCTCGGAGGACGTGTTGGTACCATTCTTTATTCATGGCTGTGTTCTTAGGCAAAATTGTGAGTGAGCCCACTCCCTTGGCTGAGAAGCAACCCTACACATTAATGTTCTCAGGATGCTTTACTGTTGGCATGACACAGGACTGATGGTAGCGCTCACCTTGTCTTCTCCTGACAAGGTGTTTTCCGGATGCCCCAAACAATCGGAAAGGGGATTCATCAGAGAAAATGACTTTATCCCAGTCCTCAGCAGTCCAATCCCTGTACCTTTTGCAGAATATCAGTCTGTCCCTGATGTTTTTCCTGGAGAGAAGTGGCTTCTTTGCTGCCCTTCTTGACACCAGGCCATCCTCCAAAAGTATTTGCCTCACTGTGCGTGCAGATGCACTCACATCTGCCTGCTGCCATTCCTGAGCAAGCTCTGCACTGGTGGTGCCCCGATCCCGCAGCTGAATCAACTTTAGGAGACGGTCCTGGCGCTTGCTGGACTTTCTTGGGCGCCCTGACGCCTTCTTCACAACAATTGAACCTCTCTCCTTGAAGTTCTTGACGATCCGATAAATGGTTGATTTAGGTGCAATCTTACTAGCAGCAATATCCTTGCCTGTGAAGCCCTTTTTGTGCAAAGCAATGATGACTGCACGTGTTTCCTTGCAGGTAACCATGGTTAACAGAGGACGAACAATGATTTCAAGCACCACCCTCCTTTTCAAGCTTCCAGTCTGTTATTCTAACTCAGTCAGCATGACAGAGTGATCTCCAGCCTTGTCCTCGTCAACACTCTCACCTGTGTTAATGAGAGAATCACTGACATGATGGCAGCTGGTCCTTTTGTGGCAGGGCTGAAATGCAGTGGAAATGTTTTTTGGGATTAAGTTCATTTTCATGGCAAAGAGGGACTTTGCAATTAATTGCAATTCATCTGATCACTCTTCATGACATTCTGGAGTATATGCAAATTGCCATCATCAAAACTGAGGCATTAGACTGTGAAAATTAGTATTTTTGTCATTTTCAAAACTTTTGACTGTATACTTTTTTACAAACATTGGCGTAATACAAGGTTCTATTTGGGGTTCTGATGGAGTACAACAGTTGAACTAAGCTCATGAGGCATTTATAAGTTATATTCTTCAAGAATCAATGGGTGCATATCATTAATTTATAAGTCCAAAAATGTATGTAGTAACTAAGGATTTAAGAGACAGACCTTAATACAGCAGAACTATGTTGCCATTTGAAAGTGATCCATTAACCTTCCCCCAAAAAATGTATTCTGTCCACTGTTCCGCGAATGTCCCGCAAAATCAATCAATCAAATAAATCAAATGTATTTATAAAGCCCTTTTTGCATCAGCAGATGTCACAAAGTGCTATACAGAAAACCTGCCTAAAACCCCCAAACAGCAAGCAATGCAGATGTAGAAGCACGGTGGCTAGGAAAAACTCCCTAGAAAGGCAGAAACCTAGGAAGAAACCTAGAGAGGAACCAGGCTCTGAGGGGTGGCCAGTCCTCTGCTGGCTGTGCCGGGTGGAGATTATAAGAGTACATGGCCATTAAGGCCAGATTGTTCTTCAAGATGTTCAAACATTCATAGATGACCAGCAGGATCAAATAATAATCCCAGTGGTTGTAGAGGGTACAACAGGTCAGCATTCAGAGGTCGAGACAGCAGGTGCGGTAGAGAGAGAGAGTCGAAAACAGCAGGTCCGGGACAAGGTAACACGTCAGGTGAAACAGGTCAGGGTTCCATAGCCGCAGGCAGAACAGTTGAAACTGGAGCAGCAGCACGACGAGGTGGACCAGGTGGACTGGGGACAGCAAGGAGTCATCAGGCCAGGTAGTCCTGAGGCATGGTCCTAGGGCCCAGGTCCTCCGGGAAGGGAGGGGGAGAGAGGGAGAGAGAGGGAGCATACTTAAATTCACACAGGACACCAGAAAAAGCGCAAAACCGGACAGGAAGATCACATCTGTTACTCAACCCACTCAAGTGACGCACCCCTCCTAAGGACGGCATAGAAGAGCTCTAGTAAGCCATTGACTCAGCCCCCGTAATAGGGTCAGAGGCAGAGAATCCCAGTGGAGAGAGGGGAGCCAGCCTTGCAGAGACAGCAAGGGCTGTTCATTGCTCCTGTGCCTTGCCGTTCACCTTCGCACCCCTGGGCCAGACTACACTCAATCATAGGACCTACTGAAGAGATGAGTCTTCAGTAAAGACTTAAAGGTCGAGACAGAGTCTGTGTCTCTCACATGGATAGGCAGACCATTCCATAACCATTGAGCTCTATAGGAGAAAGCCCTGCCTCCAGCTGTTTGCTTAGAAACTCTAGGGACAATAAGGAGGCCTGCGTCTTGTGACCGTAGCATACGTGTAGGTATGTACGGCAGGACCAAATCGGAGAGATAGGTAGGAGCAAGTCCATGTAATGCTTTGTAGGTTAGCAGTAAAACCTTGAAATCAGCCCTAGCCTTAACAGGAAGCCAGTGTGGAGAGGCTAGCACTGGAGGCCTCCTGTAGCTCAGTTGGTAGAGCATGGTGCTTGCAACGCCAGGGTTGTGGGTTCGATTCCCATGGGGGGGACAGTATGAAATATTTATGCACTCACTAACTGTAAGTCGCTCTGGATAAGAGTGTCTGATAAATGACTAAAATATAAATGTAATGTGATCACATATTTTGGTTCTAGTCAAGATTCTAGCAGCCGTGTTTAGCACTAACTGAAGGTTATTTAATTGCCTTTGTCCCTCATTTGGGCCTTTTAGATGTGGTCACCCTAATTCCACCGGTGGAAACATTGCTACTGCAACATGTTAACACCATCTTTTCACATATGAGGAGAATAACATTATTTCAACCCCACATGTGAACTTGTAATTCCACATGTGAAAGTGCGATTTTCTTTTTGTCGTGAAACTGCAAATTAGATTTTCACTTTCACATGTGGAATTGCAATCTTATTAGTGACAATACATTTTCAAAACAATGCAGTTTTTCTGGACTGTTTCATATGACTCCTCTTATTCACAGCTGCTCATCTCAGCCAAGAGGCTACAGGGGAGGAGAGAGCAAAGAAGGGGAGGAGAGAGCAAAGAAGGGGAGAGAGTGTTGGCTTACACAGTTTCAGAATCCAGTGGATTTAAAAATGGGCACCCCCAGCGTCAATTGCAGCAGCTTAACGATGCTTCCGAGAACTTGTCGAGCCCTCTAAATAGCACCGCCAGGCTTAGTAGGGCTCCAAAATAGTTCTCGCTTGAAAGTGCCGGTGAACTGGAGACACTGGAGATCCCGGTCTCAAATGTCAACTCACTTCCTATATTTTTGCTGCCGAGCTGACTTAACTGCTGTCCAGATGGTATACTACGTACCTGGTTTAAGAAGTTATCGAGGTAACGGGCATATGTCAAACAGACAGAGAGGATCAAAGTTGCCTTGTGAACAGCCTTCAAAGGAAGTCAAAGTGATTTATGGTCCGGCCATCACATGATTTCAACATGTTACAGCTGACTGACACATAAACACATATACTCACATTCATGGCTAGAACACACCAATGTTGCACTGGTGTTTTTTCACCCTGTCGGAATGCTCTCCAATATTTACATGGCCTGGGAAAGAAATGCAGAGCAGCTGTTTCTCATGCTGGGGCTGGGTTAGCACATCAAGATCTCCAGTTTTAGTTCACTGGTTCATTGCCCCCCTCTCTCTCCGTACAGCTACAAGTGGTTCTGCATTCTTTAATCTATCTTGCAGAGAAATGGTGATTAAAATGGTCACGGACTTCCCGTAAATTGCAAGGCGTGCTTTGATGATGGGGATGTTTTTGTGACTGGACTTGTTTTACTTGTTACAGATCGTTACAATCACACACTGCTCAGATTCTGTTGTTTATGTGTGTTTTCTGGTATTTGGTACCATCATTAAAGGCAGAGGTATTAAAGTCAAGGCTTTTTATGAAAATAAAACGTTACTTGAAAAATCTTGTACTTCCACTTAAAGACATGAACATCTTTCAGGGTTTATCAGTTATTATTATTATTATTATTATTATTATTATTATTATTATTATTATTATTATTATTATTATTTATTTGATGTACATTTTGCAGCTGGTATGCCCCTATGTTTATTCTAAAAGGCACTGAATAAGGCAGGCTTATTTAAAACGACAGGAAAAACAGGGCCTTTCTCTGAGATGTTTTATTTATTAGGATTCCCATTAGCAGACGCCAATGGCGACAGCTAGTCTTACTGGGGTAATAAGGAAAAATACATTACAGACAACAGACTTTACAACTTACATACATTTAGAGAGGTGATAGAATCATGAGAAATGTCAAGTGTGGTATTAGCAACAGCCGTGCAGACTATGAAACCATAACAGCCTACAGCTCCCTGTCAGAGATACTGTACAGTGGTGCCCCGGGTATAACTCTGGCAGGTCAAGCCCCTAGACCATGCCCTGTTTGGGGTATAACTCTGGCGGGTCAAGACCCTAGACCATACCCTGTTTGGGGTATAACTCTGGTGGGTCAAGACCCTAGACCATGCACTGTTTGGGGTATAACTCTGGTGGGTCAAGACCCTAGACATGCCCTGTTTGGGGTATAACTCTGGCGGGTCAAACCCCTAGACCATGCTCTGTTTGGGGTATAACTCTGGCGGGTCAAACCCCTAGACCATGCCCTGTTTGGGGTATAACTCTGGCGGGTCAAGACCCTAGACCATGCCCTGTTTGCTTAGTGTGACATTTCTCATGGAAAACCCTCATCTCTTCTGTAATGCAAATGTGTTGCTGTGGTACCTTGGGTCAGTTCTTCAGCTGTTCAAATAAAGGGAAACGCTCCCCCGCTGTGATGATGTGTTTGGGTTGTCGTGTTTGGGTTGCCATGTTTGCAGTTTGACACCTGTACGGCATGTGATAAGTGACAAAAAGGCAGAGTTGAATCTGGGATTGAAAGAAAGAATGTGTGGGGGTAAACATTTTATATTATAATAAGCTAATCTTCTGACTGATGTCTGATTAAAACAAAATATATCTTTATAGGTGAGTGCAGTATTGGCTAAATGTGTATCCATATCAATCCAGCATCATGTGGCTTTTCATATTATATTATATTACAAAAGTTTGCCGGTTTGAATCTCTAAACCTAAACAATTAACATTTCTTAAACTAAACCAACCTTACTTGCCTAAACTTGGCCAATCACATTTCCGCCCTGAAGGCAGAGCTGACCTTAGAACAAGATTGAATAAGGAAAACTCCAATCTGTCTTGAATAAACTGTGAAGTTATTATCCAATGTCTCTGCGTCGTTATAGAAACATTAAACTTTAAAGCTCCACTCATTATTGTACTGTACTTAGTTCATTACTTGTAGAGTGTGAAACATTACTTAATCCACGTTTTAAGAAGAATGCCATATTATATTACGTTATGAGCAAACTAAAACAGACAGACAGTGTTTCCCCACCTCACCTCTGGCCCTAGCACTTCTTTCCCCTTCAGGCTCCGGCACAGAGATGAAGCTAAATTGCCTTTTGGTGGTTGCATACATCCAGACAGACCTTTGTGTGTGTGCAGACTGAGCTCTTGTCATCTCTAAATCGGATGAAGTGGGACAGAGGCAGCGTTTCAAATGTCCGTTTCATTGAGCCAAATAATGTTGTTAGGTCCCCCGAACAAGGAGCAATAAAGACTGTATTGTCTGTGGCAGAAGGTGGCCATCTGGAAAGAGACGATAACAAAGTCTATTTTTCGTCTGCTGTGAACCCCTCTGCCCTTTTGTACACAGGAGGATAACCTGGTTAAATAGCAGGCCTGGCCAGGGACAAAGTGGTCAGTAATATGGGTAATTGGCTTTCATAGAGCATTTTCAGATGCTCTTATTTGGCCTTGAAAAGTTGTGCCTGCTTCTTTTCATGTGCAATGTGTTTCCGTGGTGACTACGTCGCTATGCAACCGTGTGATACATTAACGTTAAGTCCCTAATGTTAATGCATAAATGCAATGGGAGTGTGCACGTTGCGACGTTTTGGTGGCTTATGATTTTAACCTCACTGCAGTCTGCAGGCTGACGTACACAACCTGTACAGCACAACCTGCCAACATGCTATGACATATTACGCAATCTCATATGGGCCATCCCATTAGGGGAACATTCTTGTTTCAGTGACAGAGCAAGGCATTGGACCACCAGTGAGTACTGTTTGTGGGAGCTATAAATATATGAAGTTGGTATGTATTCAAGACATCTTCCCTACAGGGAGCTGGATGTCAGAGCAAATGAACAAGATTAATGTATAGCCTGCTACATCTTGTGAATGTTCATTTTCCCACGACATTTACCAGTTCTCAAGCAGCCCAAGCTTCAATTAGTCATCTACCTCAAACACTGCTATGTTTCACAGGCTCATTTAATACCATCTTCTACTCTTCTGCCTTCTGCTTGAATCTTGGAAACGTTCACTTAGGAATACTTGGCTTGATGCTCCATTCGTAGCCAGACACTATGCAAATCATACATGTACTTTGGCTAGCTAATACTCTTCAATAATGAAGAATTTCTTCACAAATCATTTATAAGCAAATGTCATATGAGAGTAATACAATGCACATCCAGATTTGACAAAGCACCTTAGGTAAGGACCTACCTACAGCACCCATACAGTGTAATATGGTCAGTTCAGAGAGCAACATCTACACAAATACATTATTATTAGCCATATTTCCAACACAATTCCAGGGAAAGATGACATCGAGTAAGTTATTTATTGAAAGAGCAAAAAATTGTTGAAGCCTTTCTGTCTTCTTTCAGCAAGTCATTTAGGCCAAGTCATTGGTGTATCTCTTTTTGGCCCTATGGGACGACTCAAGAGCACTACGGCTGCTCCCAGGCCTGTTGAGTTTGATGTACAGTATGGGTCACAGTACGGGGTCTGAACTCTGAACCCAGGAATACCCACTGTTTATAGTCATGATGTCAAAGGTCTTGAACGTCGTCTCAGCTGCCAGATGTATGTTTACAGAAGGGGACCTGGTTTTGGCCCACTCAAATCCCCTCTTTTCAACAACAGTATGACTGTTACTAAAAGTCCTGTCTTGTATCGCACCACCCTGTCGATTCATGTCTGATAAATTGCTATAAACAGTTTTAAAGGTGCAGACCGCAGCTTCTATTTCCAGCCAATGCTTGAGTGTTGTATTTGTTTTGGAAGACTGAATGGGATGTGGGGGAATACTGTAAGAATACTGAAAGAACCTCCCAACCATAACCAATCACTTGTCTTGTACAGATGTGTATACAAACTATAAAATATCTAATTAGGAATTGAACAGCTCTGCGATCGAATTACAGTTGTCTAACTTATTAATTAAGTTACAATGAATGGCTATGCAAATTCAATGTATCAGTACTGTACCAAGGAACATGAGAGCATAGAACAAATAGCTCAGTTCACTGAGGCATCATCACCAATTTAAGTCAAAAGTTAGTTTGGGTTTTTAAAAACAAACCATGAAACACTTTTTTTGGTTTTTAAAAAGACTACGTGGCTTTTGAAGTTCGACTATTTTATGGGCTGCTGTCTACAGGGTATAGATAAGGGTTAGTGAATTAATGAGCTCTTGTACATCCAATTGTATAGCTTTTGACAAAGTGAAATGAAGAGTGGATTATTATTGTGTGCAGTGAATAGGAAGATTTGCTTAGGAAATGATCTATTTTACGCTGTTGTCAACCTAATGTCGATGTTCAAGGTTAGACTAACATCACTACTACTCCACACTTCGGCAAGGGCATGCCCTGACATGCCAATGCAATGGTAACTACATGTCTGCGTCGTTTAAAAGCTACCAATTAGACCAATTAGCTATTTGAGGAGTGTCATTGTATTTGACTAATGATAAAGGAACAGGGTCTTACAGGGTATCAATAATGTTTCCTTGTCTGCGGAGTATAGAAAGAAAACAATGTCATTATGTTCAGCTATTCACAATGTTGTGCAGTATAATGAATTATGCATAGTTCATAAGGCGTTATAAATGTGCTCATAATGCATTACGATTAATGATTAATGAGCATTCGAAGGCTTTCCTCAGTCTGTTTGGAGTTTATCCCTAATGAGGTCACAGACTTGTAAAATTCTCAACTGATCTGTACATCTTTCCTCAAGTCATAAGTGTCCGTGGACAATTTGAAGACAAGCTTTCAAGGCTCATTGTACTCTCTCTATTTTAAGTCATTCGCATGTTTTATTTGAGAAAGTCTCATACAATTGTCTCAATGGGATGACCGTCATTTTCCACGCTGAAATTTGTGGTGACCATTTTGAGACATTATACATTTACCATAGGGTAATTGAACCCTACATAATTTGATCGTCAATTTGTGACCTCACATCTTGTCCAGATTTGTCCCTACCCAACAGGATTATTGAAGAGTTGAGTGATTACATGTGCTGACCATAAGTTAAAAGGAGTGCCCAATACTGCTAAAATGACTTAATTTGAGAGATTATGCATGGTTATAAACTGGGTGGTTTGAGCGCTGAATGCTGATTAGCTGAAAGCCATGGAATATCAGACCTTATATATCAAGGGTATGACATAAAAATAATTTATACTGTTTTAATTACATTGGTAACCAGTTTATAATAAGGCACCTCACAGGTTTGCGGTATATGGCCAATATAGCTCGGCTAATGGCTGTAACCAGGCACTCTGCGTTGCGTCGTGCGGAGGAACAGCCCTTAGCCATGGTATATTGGCCATATACCACACCCCCTCAGGCCTTATTGCTTAATTATGTTATTTAGTGTATCACCAAGTCAATAATAGGTTATAGCGAGAGGTCTTTTATAAGAAATATGAAACATGTATTACGCTATTCTTAGGCTGAGTAGAATGTAAATAACTATTATACTTGAGGTCATCAACAGTGTGTCGTGGAAATTACCACCAGGGACACCTGAAGTCAATAATAAAATAACCATGATTTATTATCAGCAGGTTCCAACAACCTTAATGCACCATAGTACACATGTCGGTCAGGAGCTCCGCCGGGGCAGTCCCATTAGTTCTCATATACTGCTTACAAAGACAAGTTACATTTGCATGATTTACATTATTCATTATTCATAATTAATTCATCATTAACGTTCAGTTCATCCATTTGACCGACCAATACCTCACCAGGCTTCTTCTCTCCAAGCTGAGACCTTGAAACTGAGACACCCCTTTCGGTCCTCAAAACAATGTTCAGGGCGTACTGCCTTAACCTGATAGTGAGGATTCCTCCCAGGCGTGATCAATCAGTCACTTGCATGAACCCAGTCGAATAGGTTATTATAAAAGCCCAAACATAAAATTATCCTTCAAAAGTGCTTTAACAGCCAATCATTCTATTCCTCACCATAGATCCTCTCTTTCCTCAGTTTCTTCTCTCTGACTTTGACAGCTCCTCAAGCTGAACTGTCATCACAAAGCAGCAGGGGGATGCTAGAGAGAGAACCAAAGTCGCGACAAACCCTCGAGGTAAGCAGTTACTGCCTGCGGTTCCCTTTGTCCCAATGTCAAAGCCAAGGGCAATCTATACTGATGTTTGTGGAGGTCTCTCACTGCAGGTTTGAAGTAGGCTAATGATGATCGACAACGAAGTTGAATCTGGCCACGTTGATGCAATTGCACTGATAAAGGAGTTGGAATTAACAAAGCTACATTGACAAACATTTATTGGAATTAACAAAGAAGCTACATTGACAAACATTTGTTGGAATTAACAAAGAAGGTTACAACCTGCCTGGTTACAGCCATTGACAAACATTTGTTGGAATTAACAAAGAAGCTACATTGACAAACATTTGTTGGAATTAACAAAGAAGCTACATTGACAAACATTTACATTTTAGCAGACGCTCTTATCCAGAGCAACTTACAGGTAGTGAGTGCATACATTATGATTTTTTTCATACACCCCGTGGGATTCAAACCCACAACCCTGGCGTTGCAAACGCCATGCTCTACCAACTGAGTTACATCCCTGCCGGCCATTCCCTCCCATACCCTGGACGACGCTGGGCCAATTGTGCGCCGCCCCATGGGTCTCCCAGTCGCGGCCGGCTATGACAGAGCCTGGATTCGAACCAGGATCTCTAGTGGCACAGCTAGCACTGCGATGCAGTGCCTTGGACCACTGCGCCACTCGGGAGCCATTTGTTGGAATTAACAAAGAAGCTACATTGACAAATATTTATTGGAATTAACAAAGAAGCTACATTGACAAACATTTATTGGAATTAACAAAGAAGCTACATTGACAAGAATCGTCCGCCAACTCAGGGACAAGCTATACTATTCATAACCCTGTGTAAAGTAACTGCGTTGTTGGACTTTTTGAAACTTCATGTATTTGTGACTGTTTTAAAAATGTACAAATAAAAGGAAATGTACGGTTTAAACATCTCTAATGTTTATTTAGCTATTAATCATAATTCCCTAAGTGTTAATATATTTGTGTTTACATCGTTAAGCCTTTATGTATGTGTTTTGAATGACCAAAGATGTCTGACTTTATAGTAAGTACAGCGTCATGTGATATAGAGTCTTTATGGATGTGTTATGAATGACCTAAGGTGTCTCACTTCAAACTAACTATTGCAAGACACTAAATAAAGTGTCAATAAATAGGTTATTAATGTTCTTCTGATTTATGAAGGTTCTCTCATGATTCACAGGTTACTGTAGGGTGTGAGAGGTATTTAAATAAGTTGATGTACCTGAAAAAGGTTGCGTTTGTGTATATGTGTGTGTCAGAACAAAGATGATTTGGACTAGTCCAACCTGAGACTACCACATCAGGTATTCCTCTTCTGTGCCCATGCTGGAGGACAGGGCTTGATTACAAGCTGTTATAATGATGCCAGAAAATGTTGGCTGATCTTTCAGCTTGGGAGCGGGTGAATGTGTCAAAGACCTGACAGGGCCCAGCACCGCGCGGTATGGCTAGTTTTTGTTGTGTGCGTGTTTGTGTACTGAGGAACATGTAACTTGTTTCCAGAAGAAAGTCACTTTCAATTTATTTAGGTTGGGGGCTTTCATCAAGCTAAGTGTTTCTTGGTGTAACAACGTCCCCAGGCTATTGCACACACAGCACATATAAGCCTGGGATATCAACCATTCAAAGCTGGCCTTAGTGGGAGTGACCATATAATTCTATAGGAGTGACCTTACTGAGCAAAGTATTTGTCATCGTCACTACTTAACAGTCATAAAGTCCAAATTATAGCTAAACCCTGCTAATTTCTACAATTTATTTTCTTAAAATTTGATTTTAAACCAAACCCTAACTAATGACGGCCAAGTTTGATGCGTTGGTCCACCAGAACCTTCCGCTCATTTGGGGCGGAAGTGTCTTGGAACGAGATTAGGTGTAATGTGACTACAGCATGCCACCCTTTATAAAGCACATGTTTATATCATATTCGACATAGCGGGTTATGTCACATTTGACATTGGTGATTATGTCACACAGTTATGCCACATTTATGAACCCTTTATAAAGCATGACATACGGTTATAGGGGCTTTGTAACACATTAATGTAGTTCTTTACGAAGGCATTATGAAGCCTTTATAAGCTGAATGTCATTTAAAGCCGGACCAAAAATACAGTACATTCTCAGTGAACCAGAAAGAGGCGGTTCCCACTAGACAGTATGTAGCACAACGTTACCCAGAGGATTCCATACTACCCCAGACACATGTACTGTATGATAAAATACATGACCCACTTCTGATTCTCACATTTCCACACTACCCTCTCGGTGCACTTTAAACTCTGTACAGTGTTTTGCTTTACATTTTAGTCATTTAGCAGACGCTCTTATCCAGAGCGACTTACATCAGCAATTTGGGTTAAGTGCCTTGCTTAAGGGCACATCGACAGATTTTTCACCTAGTCGGCTCGGGGTTTAGAACCAGCGACCTTTCGGTTACTGGCACAACGCTCTTACCCACTAAACTACCTGCAGCTTGACACATGGAAGCTGGAATTCATCCTCCTGTAAGCTCAATAGATACTGGACAGCCTCCAACACAGCCTCCAGTCGTTGTGATGTCTTAAGCTGTGAACAATTGCACTTGGTCTTTAATGCATGTCACAAGCTATCATCATTGTGTGAAGGGGTTCATTTTGGATAAGGGGGGCATGGGGGACAACATATTTGTATGGCTCTCTGCCCACCTTGACTGGGATTAGTTCTTAGCTCTTTACCATATGGAAGTATCTCAGTTGTAAAGCAAGCAATCTGACTGTTTTACTTGAAGTCTACAGTTTCAGTGATGTGCACATCTTTAAGATATCAGATTCAGAGAAACATGAATAAAATCACCACACATAGAGGAACCATCTGTTTATTCCAGGAAGGTTTCAGTGTATAAACCAAAGAAAGCATTTTGTCCCCCTGTGGCTTTGGTCTTAGCTTGTTTTTTGGACCTTGTGATGTACAGACTTGTTTGTAGAAATCTTTAGGGGGTATCAGAGTGAGCAAACAGCTGTACACAGAACGGATTGACTTCACAGAACACCAGCCAGCGAAATGGAAAGTGCATCAAAACCCACAAAGGGAAAACATAAATTTCTTCCTTATTTCAACACTCTAATGTCTTCCTTCCCTAGGCATTTGTCATTTGAAATTAATTTTAGTTATGAAATGTTTTCAATTTCATGGTGATGTTTGATTCCTCTAAATGTCTCAGATCATTATACAAAGTACTTCATTTTAGTTGATGCACTCGGCACGTGTTCCGTTATAAGTCAATCATTATTTATAGTAATGTAATCCTAATTGTATTGACAGTGTTGGAATACAACTATTTTGGGAGAAACATATTTGCAAAAAATTGCTTTCCAAAACACTTCAGCTTTTGGCAGTTTGAGTCTATAAAGAAACAACGATAGCAAGCATTTCCTCTCTGTGAATCAGACTTGGGTTCAAAAACGATTTGAAATATTTTCTACAACTTTAGCTGTGCTTGATTGAGCGTTACCTGTTGTAATTGAACCAATAGAAAAGTCACAAAATTGCAAACACAGCCCGCATGGCACTCCATGCAGGCTCAAGCAAATCTTCAAAGTATTTGAAAGATTACAAATAGTATTTGAACCCAGGTCGGCTCTGAAGTGATTTGAGGCGCCGTGTTTTACGGCAACCATCAACCTTTGACTGGCCGTATTGCGTGCTCCTCTCTGTCTATGCCAGAGCCTAGCATTAAACAGGAAACAGCATGACGAGGGTTCAGCTAGCACATGTTGAAAGGTCAACACACGGCTTCATAGCTTCACTCAGAGGCAGGACCTCTCACGGTGTCGTCATGGCGATTTAGACCACACATCCATTTTCATTTTTAGTAAACGGTTAGTTGGTGTAAAACAGGTAATAATCACTTGTTCTGTTGACATGAATTGTGACCGTTTGCCCACGATCTGACAGTGTTGCTTCATTGTTGCTTCACTGCCGTGCAGAAACTATGGATTGGACAGCTATGCTCATGTACTACATTCTGCCTCATCTGTTGCTCATATGTTGCACCCCATTGACAATGAACTGCCCCCCCCCCCCTTGTTTGAAATGAGGAACACATTAGAATTGGGAACATGTCAAAGACAGGAAAGATTACTGGGATATGAAAAAGCTGGAAGCGCTCTCTAACAAGCACAGTAACCCATTAAAACACCACTGGAGAATAGAGCTACCAGGAGGAGGCATATGATGAGATATGTGTGACAATGACAGCATTATCACGAAGGTTGAGTGGGGCAAATGAACTAGAGTCATTTCCTGGAAATCTTGAATGGTGATAAAGTCCATAAGCCTCACTCTGATTGCAGAGCTTCTACAGCGCAATTGCATGCATATTTTTTAGTGCAGGCAGTGAAAGAGAGACGTATAATAGTGCTTTCTCCATGGTGATTTAGGGATGTCAGAGGAGTGAAGCCCAGTGGGATGTGTATCCTTCGGCTTCACTACAGATCAGAGCTCCAGTCACCTTTAACTCTCCTTAGCAAACTAAGATTCTATCACCACAGCTAACAATGCCTTCCTTTATACTCTGTTGTATTGTATTGTGTTTTCTTGTTGTCAGAACATTTTGTATTTCTTCATGAGAATATCAAGACGTCTGGCAAAGATATTCATATTTTAGTTGTCGGGTCTGATGATCACATTAAACCAGAGATATGTTTTTCTTGTCACAAAGGACATCATTGTAACAAGTTTTGAGGGTATGAAATGGTTGCACTCCTATATTACCTTAAACTATTCCAACCTTTTATACAGAGGGGGAGGGGAGACAGAGGGGGTGGAGAGAGGGGGGAGACGGGGGGGAGAGAGGGGTGAGATGGGGGGAAGGCAGAGGGGGGAGGGGGAGAGAGAGGGGGGAACAGGGGGTGAGACGGGGCAGGGGGGAATCTAAGTCGGCAAGTAGCAAAGTTGATCTCATACTAATTATTCTAATAATATAGTACACACAGGGTATAATTTTAACTTGAGATCTGCACGCGTAATGACTGACTTTGGGAGATGTCAAGGCCATACAAAGTAATTTCATTGTTACTGTCAGAGTTAGAGTTCTCTTTGTATTTGTATTTATTATGGATCCCAATTAGCTGCTGCCAAGGCAGCATATTACGTGTGTGCCCTCAGGCCCCTATTCCACTACCACATATCTACAACACAAAATCCATGTGTACGTGTGTGTATAGTGAGTATGTTATCATGTATGTGTATGCATGTGTCTGCGCCTATGTTTGTGTTGCTTCACAGTCCCCGCTGTTCCATAAGGGGTATTTTTATCCGTTTTTTAAATCTGATTCTACTGCTTTCATCAGTTACCTGATGTGGAATAGAGTTCCATGTAGTCATGGTTCTATGTTGTACTGTGCGCCTCCCATAGTCTGTTCCGGACTTGGGGACTGTGAAGAGACCTCTGGTGGCATGTCTTGTGGGGTATGCATGGGTGTCTGAGCTGCATGCTAGTCGTTTAAACAGACAGATTGGTGCTTTCAACAGGTCAATACCTCTCACAGATACAAGTAGTGATGAAGGCAATCTCTCCTCCACTTTGAGCCAGGAGAGATTGACATGCATATTATTAATGTTTGCTCTCTGTGTACATCCAAGGGCCAGCCGTGCTGCCCTGTTTTGAGCCAATTGCAATTTTCCTAAGTCCCTCTTTGTGGCACCTGACCACATGACTGAACAGTAGTCCAGGTGCAACAAAACTAGAGCCTGTAGGACCTGCCTTGTTGATAGTGCTGTTAAGAAGGTAGAGCAGCTCTTTATTATGGACAGACTTCTCCCTATCTTAGCTACTGTTGTATCAATATGTTTTGATCATGACAGTTTACAATCCAGGGTTACTCCAAGCAGTTCAGTCACCTCAACTTGCTCAATTTCCACATTATTTATTACAATATTTAGTTGAGGTTTAGGCTTTGGTGAATGATTTGTCCCAAATACAATGCTTTTAGTTTTTGAAATATTTAGGACTAACTTATTCCTTGCCACCCATTCTGAAACTAACTGCAGCTCTTTGTTAAGTGTTGCAGTCATTTCAGTCACTGTAGTAGCTGACGTGTATAGTGTTGAGTCATCCACATACAGTGGATTTTTGTTGTTGTTATTCTGTCTCTCACTGTTCAAATAAACCTACCATTAAAATTATAGACTGAACATGTCTTTGTCAGTGGGCAAACATACAAATACTTTTTTCCCTCGCTGTACATAGACACACTGGCTTTACTCAAAGCCAGTGGCATGTTGTTAGTAACGATTGGAAAAAGTAAAGGGCCTAGACAGCTGCCCTGGGGAATTCCTGATTCTACCTGGATTATGTTGGAGAGGCATCCATAAAAAAACTCTGTGTTCTGTTAGACAGGTAACTCTTTATCCACAATATAGTACAATATAGTAGGGGGTGTAAAGCCATAACACATTCGTTTTTCCAGCAGCAGACTATGATCGATAATGTCAGAAGCCGCACTGAATTCTAACAAAACAGCCCATCTAATCTTTTATCATCAATTTCTCTCAGCCAATCATCAGTCCTTTGTGTAAGTGCTGTGCTTGTTGAATGTCCTTCCCTATAAGTGCGCTGAAAGTCTGTTGTCAATTTGTTTACTGTAAAATAGCATTGTAAAAGGTCAAACACCATTTTTTCCAAAACTTTACTAACAGTTGGTAACAGGTTGATTGGTCGGCTATTTGAGCAAGTAAAGCGGGCTTTACAATTCTTTGGTAGCGGAATGACTTATGCTTCCCTCCAGGCTTGAGGGCACACACTTTCTAGCAGGCTTAAATTGAAGTTATGGCAAATAGGAGTGGAAACATCATCCGCTATTACCCTCAGTCATTTTCCATCCAACTTGTCCCAGGTGGCTTGTCATGGTTGATAGACAACAATACATTTTTCACCTCTTCAACACTTCCTTTACGTAATACAAAATTACGATTCTTGTCTTTCATAATTTGGTCAGATATACATCGGTGTGTAGTACACTACCGGTCAAAAGCTTTAGAACGCCTACTCATTCAAGGGTTTTTCTTTATTTTAACTATTTTCTACATTGTAGAATAATAGTGAAGACATCAAAACTATGAAATAACACATATGGAATCGTGTAGTAACCCAAAAAAGTTTTAGCCTCTCAAGGATTGGACCCTTTTTTTCAATTTTTGCCGAAAATGACATAACCAAATATGACTGCCTGTAGCTCAGGACCTGAAGCAAGGATTTGCATATTCTTGATACCATTTGAAAGAAAACACTTTGAAGTTTGTGGAAATGTGAAATGAATGTAGGAGAATATAACACATTAGATCTGGTAAAAGATAATACAAACAAAAAAACATGGGTTTTCTATTTATTTTTTAGTTCCACCATCTTTGAAATGCAAGAAAAGCCACAATATACAGTGCCTTGCTATTTCGTTGCATTACAACCTGTAATTTAAACAGATTTTGATTTCATGTAATGGACATTCACAAAATAGTCATAATTGGTGAAGTGTAATGAAAAAAATACATTCTTTCAAACAATTCTAAAAAAAATAATAATGGAAAAGTGGTACGTGCATATGTATTCACCCCCTATGTTATAAACCCGAGCAATTTCCAAACGCCTGAAGGTACCATTTTATTTTATTTATTGAATACCTTTATTTAACTACGCAAGTCAGTTAAGAACAAATTCTTATTTACAATGACGGCTAAACCCGGACGACGCTGTGCCAATTGTGCGCCACCCTTTGGGACTCCCAATCACGTCCGGTTGTGATACAGCCTGGAATTGAACCAGGAGGTCTGTAGTGACGCCTCAAGCACTGCCTTAGAATGCAATTCAGGAGCTCATGTTCATCTGTACAAACAATATTACGCAAGTATAAACACCATGGGACCACGCAGCCGTCATACTGCTCAGGAAGGAGATGCATTCTGTCTCCTAGAGATGAACGTACTTTGGTGCGAAAAGTGCAAATCAATCCCAGAACAACAGCAAAGGACCTTGTGAAGATGCTGGAGGACACGGGTACAAAAGTATCTATACATGTATCCACAGTAAAACGAGTCCTATATCGACATAACCTGAAAGGCCACTCAGCAAGGAAGAAGCCACTGCTCCAAACCCGCCATAAAAAAGCCAGACTACGGTTTGCAACTGCACATGGGGACAAATATCGTACTTTTTTTAGAAATGTCCTCTGGTCTGATGAAAAAAAAGTAGAACTGTTTGGCTATAATGACCATCGTTATGTTCGGAGGAAAAAGGTGGTGGCTTGCAAGCCAAAGAACACCATCCCAACCGTGAAGCACGGGAGTGGCAGTATCATGCTGTGGGGGTGCTTTGCTGCAGGAGGGACTGGTGCACTTCACAAAATAGATGGCATCATGAGGAAGGAAAATTATGTGGATATATTGAAGCAACATCTCAAGACAAGTTAAAGCTTGGTCGCAAATGGATCTTCCAAATGGACAATGACCCCAAGCATACTTCCAAAGTTGTGGCAAAATGGCTTAAGGACAACAAAGTCAAGGTATTGGAGTGGCCATCACAAAGCCCTGACATCAATCCTATAGAAAATGTGTGGGCAGAACTGAAAAAGTATGTGCGAGCAAGGAGGCCTACGAACCTGACTCAGTTACACCAGCTCTGTCAGGGGGAATGGGCCAAAATTCATCCAACGTATTGTAGGTAGCTTGTGGAATGCTACCCAAAACGTTTGACACAAGTTAAACAATTTAAAGGCAATGCTACCAAATACTAATTGAGTGTATGTAAACTTCTGACCCACTGAGAACGTGATGAAAGAACTAAAAGGTGAAATAAATCATTCTCTCTACTATTATTCTGACATTACACGTTCTTAAAATAAAGTGGTGATCCTAACTGACCTAAGACAGGACATTTTTACTAGGATTAAATGTCAGGAATTGTGAAAAACGGAGTTTTAATGTATTTGGCTAAGGTGTATGTAAACTTCCGACTTCAACTGTACCTTCAGAGGTTAATGTACCAAACCAGTTGCAGTGACACGTTTTTTGTTGTTGTGCACTCTTCTCAAACAATAGCATGGTATTTTTTTCATTGTAATAGCTACTGTAAATTGGACAGTGCAGTTAGATTAAAAATAATTTAAGCTTTCTTCCCATATAAGACATGTCTATGTACTTACAACAGTCATGCTAATCACATTAGCACACATTAACTCAACCGTCCCGTATATGGGACATCGATCCCATAGAGGTTAAACAAATCAAAATATAGTTTATATTTGAGATTCTTCAAATAGCCGCCCTTTGTCTTGATGACAGCTTTGCACACTCTTGGCATTCTCTCAACCAGCTCATGAGGTAGTCATCTGGAATGCCTTTCAATTAACAGGTGTGTCTTCTTAAAAGTTAATTTGTGTAATTTCTTTCCTTCTTCATGCGTTTGAGCCAATCAGTTGTGTTGTGACAAGGTAGGGGGGGTATACAAAAGATAGCCCTATTTGGTGAAAGACCAAGTCCATATTACGGCAAGAACAGCTCAAATAAGCAAAGAGAAACGACAGTCCATCATTACTTTAAGACATGAAGGTCAGTCAATACGGAAAATCTCAAGAACTTTAGTTTCTTCAAGTGCATTTCCAAAAACCATCAAGCTCTATGATGAAACTGGCTCTCATGAGGACCGCCACAGGAATGGAAGACCCAGAGTTACCGCTGCTGCAGAGGATAAGTTCATTAGAGTTACCGGCCTCAGAAATTGCAGCCCAAATAAATGCTTCACAGAGTTCAAGTAACAGACAAAACTCAAACATCAGCTGTTCAGAGGAGACTGTGTGAATCAGGGCTTCATGGTCGAATTGCTGCAAAGAAACCACTACTAAAGGACACCTATAAGAAGAAAATACCTGCTTGGGCCAAGAAACACGAGCAATGGACATTAGACCTGTGGATATTTGTCCTTTGGTCTGGAGTCCAAATTGGAGATTTTTGGTTCCAACCGCCGTGTCTTTGTGAGACGCCGTGTGGGTGAACGGATGATCTCCACATGTGTAGTTCCCACCGTAAAGCATGGAGGAGGAGGTGTTATGGTGTGGTGGTGCTTTGCTGGTGACATTGTCTGTGATATATTTAGAATTCAAGGCACACTTAACCATCATGGCTACCACAGCATTCTGCAGCAATACGCCATCCCATCTGGTTTGGGTTAGTGGGGCTATCATTTGTTTTTCAACAGGACAATTACCCAACACACATCCAGGCTGTGTAAGGGCTATTTTACCAAGAAGGAGAGTGATGGAGTGCTGCATCAGATGACCTGGCCTCCACAATCCCCCGACCTCAACCAAATTGAGATGGTGTGGGATGAGTCGGACCGCAGAGTGAAGGAAAAGCAGCTAACAAGTGCTCAGCATATGTGGGAACTCCTTCAAGACTGTTGGAAAAGCATTACAGGTTAAGCTGGTTGAGAGAATGTCAAGAGTGTGCAAAGCGTGGCTATTTGAAGAAATATATTTTGATTTGTTTAACACTTTTTGGTTACTACATTATTCTATTTGTGTTATTTCATAGTTTTGATGTCTTCACTATTATTCTACAATGTAGAACACAGTAAAAATAAAGAAAAACCCTTTGAATGAGTAGGTGTTCTAAAACTTTTGACTGCTAGTGTAGTTGGCAAAATCTGTCAGTTTTGTTATGAATGAGCCATCTGATTCAAAGAATGATGGAGCTGAGTTTGCCTTTTTTCCCAAGATTTAATTGAAGGTGCTTCAAAGCTTTTTATTATCATTAATTATGTCATTGATCTTTGTTTCATAGTGTAGTTTCTTCTTCTTTTTATTCAGTTTAGTCACATGATTTTTTACTTTGGAGTACATTTGCCAATTGGTTGTGCAGCCAGACTTATTTGCCATCTCCTTTGCCTCATCCCTCTCAACCATACACTTTTTCAATTCCTCATCAATCCACAGGGATTTAACAGT
The DNA here is from genome assembly GCF_020615455.1 of Coregonus clupeaformis. Lineage (NCBI taxonomy): Eukaryota > Metazoa > Chordata > Actinopteri > Salmoniformes > Salmonidae > Coregonus > Coregonus clupeaformis. The sequence goes on along the minus strand of NC_059214.1, from coordinate 49,203,287 downwards.
TTTTACAATCATTTTCTTATTAGGTGCATGCTTATTAGTAACTGGGATAAGCAATTTCATAAATGTGTCAAGTGCAGCGTCTGGTTGCTCCTCATTACACACCACGGACCAACAAATATTCTATACATCAACAACATAGGAATCACTATAAAACGTATTGTATGACCTCTTATACACTATATTAGGCCCAGCCTTTGGAACTTTGGTTTTCCTAGATATGCTACTATATTGTGATCACTACGATGGATCTGGATACTCCTTTCAAGCTTAATTTCTGCAGCATTAGTAAAGATGTGATCAATACATCAAGACTCCAGACACCCGTCATAGACTGTTCTCTCTGCTACCGCACAGCAATCGGTACCGGAGCACCAAGTCTGGGACCAAAAGGCTCCTTAACAGCTTTTTTCCCCCAAGCCACTGCTGAACAGTTAATCAAATGGCTACCCAGAGTATTTGCACACACATGCACACACATACAAACACACACACACAAATAACACACACATGCATATTGACGCCGCACGCACACACACACACACACACACACAAACACACAGACACACACACAAAACACACACACACATACATATTGACGCCACACACTCGCACACACGCACACACACACACACACACACAAAACACACACACACATACACCCACACATTCACATTCCTTCACACTCTTCACATACGCTTCTGCTATGTTCTGTTTATTATCTATGCATAGTCACTATACCCCTACCTACATGTACAGTGAGGGAAAAAAGTATTTGATCCCCTGCTGATTTTGTAAGTTTGCCCACTGACAAAGACATGATCAGTCTATAATTTTAATGGTAGGTTTATTTGAACAGTGAGAGACAGAATAACAACAACAAAATCCAGAAAAATGCATGTAAAAAATATTATAAATTGATTTGCATTTTAATGAGGGAAATAAGTATTTGACCCCCTCTCAATCAGAAAGATTTCTGGCTCCCAGGTGTCTTTTATACAGGTAACGAGCTGAGATTAGGAGCACACTCTTAAGTGCTCCTAATCTCAGCTTGTTACCTGTATAAAAGACACCTGTCCACAGAAGCAATCAATCAATCAGATTCCAAACTCTCCACCATGGCCAAGACCAAAGAGCTCTCCAAGGATGTCAGGGACAAGATTGTAGACCTACACAAGGCTGGAATGGGCTACAAGACCATCGCCAAGCAGCTTGGTGAGAAGGTGACAACAGTTGGTGCGATTATTCGCAAATGGAAGAAACATAAAATAACTGTCAATCTCCCTCGGCCTGGGGCTCCATGCAAGATCTCACCTCGTGGAGTTGCAATGATCATGAGAACGGTGAGGAATCAGCCCAGAACTACACGGGAGGATCTTGTCAATGCTCTCAAGGCAGCTGGGACCATAGTCACCAAGAAAACTATTGGTAACACACTACGCCGTGAAGGACTGAAATCCTGCAGCGCCCGCAAGGTCCCCCTGCTCAAGAAAGCACATATACAGGCCCGTCTGAAGTTTGCCAATGAACATCTGAATGATTCAGAGGAGAACTGGGTGAAAGTGTTGTGGTCATATGAGACCAAAATCGAGCTCTTTGGCATCAACTCAACTCGCCGTGTTTGGATGAGGAGGAATGCTGCCTATGACCCCAAGAACACCATCCCCACCATCAAACATGGAGGTAGAAACATTATGCTTTGGGGGTGTTTTTCTGCTAAGGGGACAGGACAACTTCACTGCATCAAAGGGATGATGACGGGGCCATGTACCGTCAAATCTTGGGTGAGAACCTCCTTCCCTCAGCCAGGGCATTGAAAATGGGTCATGGATGGGTATTCCAGCATGACAATGACCCAAAACACACGGCCAAGGCAACAAAGGAGTGGCTCAAGAAGAAGCACATTAAGGTCCTGGAGTGGCCTAGCTTGTCTCCAGACCTTAATCCCATAGAAAATCTGTGGAGGGAGCTGAAGGTTTGAGTTGCCAAACGTCTGACTTGGAGAAGATCTGCAAAGAGGAGTGGGACAAAATCCCTCCTGAGATGTGTGCAAACCTGGTGGCCAACTACAAGAAACATCTGACCTCTGTTATTGCCAACAAGGGTTTTGCCACCAAGTACTAAGTCAAGTTTTGCAGAGGGGTCAAATACTTATTTCCCTCATTACAATGCAAATACATTTATAACATTTTTGACATGCATTTTTATGGATTTTTTTGTTGTTATTCTGTCTCTCACTGTTCAAATAAACCTACCATTAAAATTATAGACTGATCATGTCTTTGTCAGTGGGCAAACGTACAAAATCAGCAGGGGATCAAATACTTTTTTCCCTCACTGTACATATTCCCTCCATTACCTCGACTAACCCGTAACCCTGCACATTGACTCAGTACCGGCACCCCTTGTATATAGCCTCATTATTGTTATTTTATTGTTACTATTTCTCCACATTTTTCTTAGTTACTTTTTAAAACTCTGCATTGTTGGTTAAGGGCTCGTAAGTAAGCATTTCACTGTTGTATTCGGCTCATGTGACATTTTTAATTTTAATTTTATTTGATACTGTGGGAAGAAATAACTTTACAAGCCAGCAACACAAGGACCTCCTTCCTGTGTTGTTCTCCTTGCTCTTTTTTGGGTGGTTGTATTGCGATTGGCAGCGTTAGCGAATCTCCCATTAAGAATGCTATTTGTTAACCCGTCTTCAAAGTTGAAAACGCTTGAGTTGGTGACAGATGTTGTTTTTGTTTTCGCCCCCCCAACAAAAAAAAGCTTGAGTCAGTTTCCTGAGTTTTTCAAAAATGCTGGAAGGATGCATCCCCCTACCCATTTCCCCTCTGGCAGACCTTTTCTCTATCTACTACAGAGAATCACTTCCATACTATTCTTCTCTTCTCTTTCTATTTTTCTCTCTTTGGTCGTTGGGGCACAAGTCTGCTAGTCCATGATACTGCTTTCACTAAGGGGTTTGTTGACATAACAGACACAGCAAAGGCATTTAACAATTTTTGCTTGCAGAATTCAGTCTGTCCTCAGAGTTTAGGTGTCCTTGCATTTTTAAGTTCATTGCATTGCTAAAGCAATGTATCCTTTTTAGTTATAAAGGCCTTTGGGCACAGACAGGCTGCTCATCTGCCGTTGGGTGGAGTTAGCCTGGTTTGAGACGCATGCAGACTCAGACCGAGAGTGACCCCTCGGGCGCTACTTGCTCTCTGATGTTTTCTCACAGTTTTGTTTTCAGACCACTCCTGACTCATGAAAGAAGTAAGACTCCCATTCACAATAATTTGCATACAGGATGTGGCTATAGTTATTTTTTATTTTTTATTTTTTTTAGTTAACAAAAAATAATGCTTTGCAACAGAGTTAATACAGTTAATTTGAGAATGTTTTGAGCAACAACATTGAGAAACTAGAGTTCTACATCCCAACAATGGGAAATAAAGAAGGTTACATTTTCTAGGTAAAATGTAGTGTCTATGGAATTGTGATAACATTAAAAATAATTAATGTAAGAGCTTTTTGGCCTAAGACGCCATTAAATAATGTAATCAGGTGTGCTCCGTTTGACTCCATCGTGTGTGTAAAGGTTATATTTGCCAACTGTTCCAATTTATTTTCCTAAAATATCCCATCCGTGTCAGTGTTTCCAATGTGACTGGAAGCACCTGTAATGTCCTCCACAGCTTCCGAGGAAGCCACGTGAGACAGAGTGAGGAGATATTAATGACAAAGGACAGTAAAGACAACGGCCTCCTTCATATTTTGGAGATAGACGCTTCCTTTGGGAAATTTTCCAATACATTGAACATGCTGGGTCCAACTTCCTCCTGGAAAGTACTCGTTCTATTTTAGAACTATTTTAAATCATCAAAACAATGATATCATAGCTGTCAGGGAGGCCAAATTGTATTTTTGCTTGGATTAATTAGAAACGATTGTTATACATTGTAAGGACCACAAATCTACAACTTATGGTGAAAAAAATCTTTGCCCCACTGTTGACCTCCAAAGACAGTTTAATAATGGTCTGTCATCATCCTTATCCTTTAATATCTGAAATCAGTACTATGCAGTGCATTTGGAAAGTATTCAGACCCTTTGACGTTTTCCGCATTGTGTTATGTTACAGCCTTGTTCTAAAATTGATTAAATTGTTGTTTTTTTCTCACATCAATCTACACACAATACCCAATAACGACAAAGCAAAAACTGGATTTAGAAATGTTTTTAAAAAACTTCACAAAAATGAAATATCACATTTGCATAAGTATTCTGACCCCTTACTCAGTACTTTGTTGAAGCACCTTTGGCAGTGATTCTTGTGTATGACGAGCTTGGCACACCTGTATTTGGGGAGTTTCTCCCATTCTTCTCTGCAGATCCTCTCAAGCACTCTGGAGCAGGTTTTCATCAAGGATCTCCCTGTACTTTGCTCCGTTCATCTTTCCCTCAATCCTGAATAGTCTTCCTGTTCCTGCCACTGAAAAACACCCCCACAGCATGATGCTGCCACCACCATGCTTCACCGTAGGGATGGTGCCAGGTTTCCTCCAGATGTGACGCTTGCCATTCAGGTCAAAGAGTTCAATCTTGGTTTCATCAGACCACATAATCTTGTTTCTCATGGTCTGAGAGTCCTTTAGATGCCTTTTGTAAATACTTCTGTAAATAAGGTATTTCTGTTTTTCATTTTTAATACGATTCCCAGATGTCTGAACTGTCAAATCAAGAAGCAGTGATGCAGTAAAAGGTCATGAATATCACTGACTTTCAATAAATTCCCTGGAGGAAATAAGCAGGAAATAAGCAGGAAATTCGTAAGCCTCCAACCAGGATTTCTGGAAAACCAGGGAATTTATTGAATGTTCCCAGAATGTTTTAACTAGGATAACATCTGTGAGAAGTGAGCCCATGTATTAGTCATTCATAATAACAGAACATTCAGAGAACTTAGCTAAAATCATGGAGAACATTCAGAGAACATTCAGAAAACATAGCCAACTATCATGGACAACATTCTGAGAACATAGTCAAAGGTAACAAGTAACGTTCAGAAAATGTAGTAAAAAATCACAGATAACATTCAAAGAACATAGCCAAAGATCAGGAAGAACATTCCGAGAAATATTGAAGAACATTGGAGTGAATGTTGGAGAACAATGTTGGAGAACAATGTTGGAGAACAGAAATCATGGAGAACATTCAGAGAACCTATCAAAAGATAATGGAAAAACATTCTGAGAATGTAGCCAAAAATATCACAGAGAACATTCAGGGAACGTAGCCCGTGGGCAGAGAAGTGAAGGGCCTCTCTTGGTCAGCAGCCATCTTCTCTGGAGACTATTACAGAGGGCAATTTACATCTGTTTACACTCCCTCTAAAGCTGTATGGAAATCCCATTAAATGAACTGTGACTAGTTGAAATGTTGGACTCCCACACAATAAGTACTGTAGCGATTATGAGGAACAACGACAATGTAACTCCCCTGTGGGTTTCTAACCCAGTTCTCCTGTATGTGGACCTGATAACCACTGCTCTAATAAGGGTATTAATATCTTTGTATTATTATCTATAATTACCAAAGAAAACATAAAAAATTGGCCATGATATAGAAAACTCAGCCTTCAATCAAAATCGAATCAAATCAAAGTTTATTGGTCATGTACACAGATTTGACAGGTGTTATAGCAGGTGTAGCAAAGTGCTTATATTCTTAATAAGTAAATTAATCCCAATTCCTCAAGGTTTTCATTTCATTAATGCTATTGATATTGAATTGGCACTAGTTCAGTCCCCTGTCTCATTACATCAAATAACATTCTAATTATGAGAAGTGCGATCCTGCTGCTCTGTGGAATTATTATCCCCGCTCTGACAATATTTGCCGCCCTTCTCCTCCAACTTTATTCATCTAGAAATAGCTCTGGCCTACTAATGAGGCTCTTTCTGTCTCAGGCTTCATTTGGCACAGCACAAAGCCTCGGCTGACTATCCCCCGCAGGTTCACTAGACTGGACACGGAGCTTGATTCCAGATTCCAACCTCCTCTGTGTCATCCTCTTTAAGTGATTTCCGACACAAAATGCAAGAAGGCGTTCCATGCAAATCACAGATAACGAATTAAAAAAGGCAATCGCACATCTGAGCTATCTTGATGCAGGTGAATGACATAACTTAAAAGAACTGCTCTTGCTAGTATCACAGTTTTTTTTGTGACGCTTAAGTGTCGGCCCCAGATAAAGGAAATGAGACAAGGGGGCAAGATAAGGAAAGGAGACAATATAAGGAAAGGAGACAAAATAAGGAAAGGAGGCAATATAAGGAAAGGAGGCAATATAAGGAAAGGAGGCAATATAAGGAAAGGAGACAAGAGAAGGAAAGGAGGCAAGATAAGGAAAGGAGTCAATATAAGGGAAGGAGACGAGATAAGGAAAGGAGGTAAGATAAGGACAGGAGACAAGAGAAGGAGAGGAGGAAAGAGAAGGAAAGGAGACAAGAGAAGGAAAGGAGACAATATAAGGAAAGGAGGCAAGATAAGGAAAGAAGGAAAGCCTCTTCAAGACTTGCAATGCCCTGTCATGGACAATAACATCATTGAGGATAACATCATGGATGATAACATAATGGGTGGTGGTCATGGTGGAAAACATAATGGAGGATAACATCATGGGTGGTGGTCATGAAGGAAAACATAATGGAGGATAACATCATGCAAGATAACATCATGGGTGGTGGTCATGGTTGGAAAACATCATGGAGGAAAACATCATGAAAGATAACATCATGGGTGGTGGTCATGGAGGAAAACATTGTGGAGGATAACACCTTGGGTGGTGGTCATGGAGGAAAACATTATGGAGGATAACATCATGGGTGGTGGTCATGGAGGAAAACATTATGGAGGATAACATCATGGGTGGTGGTCATGGAGGAAAACATTATGGAGGATAACATCATGCAAGATAACATCATGGGTGGTGGTCATGGTTGGAAAACATCATGGAGGAAAACATCATGAAAGATAACATCATGGGTGGTGGTCATGGAGGAAAACATTGTGGAGGATAACACCTTGGGTGGTGGTCATGGAGGAAAACATTATGGAGGATAACATCATGGGTGGTGGTCATGGAGGAAAACATTGTGGAGGATAACACCTTGGGTGGTGGTCATGGAGGAAAACATTATGGAGGATAACATCATGGGTGGTGGTCATGGAGGAAAACATTATGGAGGATAACACCATGGAAGATAACACCATGAAGGATAACATCATTTGATGGTGGTGGTGGGGGTGTGGGGAGGTTCACTGAGGTCTTCCTCATAAGTCACCGAATCTGGACACATTGGCAGGCACGTTCACTCTCGCTGTGAAGAGGAAAAAAATGTGAAAACACAGACACTGACAGCGCAAGTGACACTGAACCCATCGTTGTTCTAAGGAAAGAAGGACAAATGGGAGCAGTGGTCGTTCCGTTCCAAATGGTCACAGACAGATTCATCTGGCCACATGCAGGAAGTTTCCATGGGCCTTCCCTCCACACACCACTGGGACGGCTAATTCCGGTTCACACAAATCCCCCCCCCCATCCCTCTTCCTTCCCCTCCATCAGTTGATGTGATTCTACAACAGGGAGGGAGTACACAGCAATTTCTTACTCCACAGGTCACTCTTCACTCAAACCCCTGTTGCGCTGTAGGATACTGTAAATATCTAACCCTTGGGGCAGATGTTGTGCAAATCCCTGAAACCTCCGGTCGCTCTCTGTTATGCACATTACCTTAGGGATGGCTTGGCAGCAATACTGAACTCCTGCTAAGGGAAAGGGGTTGTATGGTCCCCCTTTTAGGACAACCTCGGCTTCACGCGAGGCGAGGCTGATGGTATCCTAAAATGTACGCCGTAAACGAGAGACTGGAGTAAGCTCAGAATGACTCCCCACTCTGTAAACTTCGTATTTCCCCCCCTCTGCTCCTCCTTATCCTTCCTGCCCATCCCTTGTAAGTGTTAACTCCTTGAGGACACTGGGCAGTCTTCTTCACCCAGCCACCACACCCCTTGGTGTAAAGGATTCAGGAACACATTCACAGACAATGTTTGTCTAGTGAAAGCAATCTGGCCTCTCCACCTCGCCCTACCTTGCCTTTGTAGTCCTCAACTCATGTGTCCATTGCATTCACTGATAATAGCCCACAAAATGTAATCAGTGGTCGTGGTTTTCTGCTATCCAAGTGTTAGTTGGTGCATGTCACTCTAGGCATAGTTCAATTTAACATTTCAGATAAAGCTATGAGATATCTATTTTTTTTACTTTGGATTTCCACATACAGTCAATTGCAAATGTAATAATGGTAATAAAATGTTTTAGAAGACTACTGTGTTGCCTGCCTCTGGTTGGACCAGGCCTGAGAAATAACATGGCATCCAAAACTGCTCTTAAGGTTTGAGAGGTCAAGGTTCATCCTTGGGCCCACCACTGCCCCTTTATGAGGTTTGGCAGGCTCTCCACAACCATACAGGAAACAGTGTGCTCCCACATTCCACCCTTTCCCAGAGCCTAGGGCAGGGGTAGAACAATGGCAGGAAATAGAGAAAGATTACATTTTGTCCCTAGAGGTGGAACCTTCTTCGGAGGAACACCTCACTTTAACGGGCTGCCACTCAAATCAACCCCAGAATGGGAGGCAAATTAGAATGACCCAAAGCCAACATTGGATCAAATAGAGGAGCCTGTACTAAACACTTCCAGTGTGCTCCTTTTCTCCACTCCTTCATTGACGCAGATTTAAAAAGATGGAAAGCAATAAGGAGGATGCCTTCCAGGAATATGTTTTCACCTGTCCAAGGGCTAGATGAATCCATATACAGAATATGCAGTGTGTACCGTGAATGAAGTCTCTGCGAACGGGGGAACATTGCCTTTAAATTTAAATTGTGCTATAGCGAGGATCATTAAAATGCTAATCAATTTATAACATTTTTGACATGCGTTTTTCTGGATTTTTTTGTTGTTTATCTGTCTCTCACTGTTCAAATAAACCTACCATTAAAATTATAGACTGATCATTTCTTTGTCAGCGGGCAAACGTACAAAATCAGCAGGGGATCAAATACTTTTTTTCCTCACTGTATATGGGGGATTGGAAATTTAGCAGACAATTATATTGATGGAAGCCACAATAATCCCCCCGCCCCCATCTAAAAATAAATACAGAAGGGGAACGGATTTGAAGGCAACTTTGACCACTTCTCCATTCATCTGATAAAGCTTTAGTGTCAGAACAACACCCAGGACCATGGCCTGCCTACTACAGACGTAGGATCTTAATTTGATCAATCTTTTGTTGCTGAGCAAAGTTTGTAATTTCCTCTGTCAAAATGTTAGACTTAATTTAATTAATTAATTTAATTAATTAATTTTAATTTTAGTCATTTAGCAGACACTCTTATCCAGAGCGACTTACAGTTGCCCTAAAACAAAACAAAATCTATCAACCCCTACAAAAATGTCCATTAATTATAATCCACATAATAATTCACATTTCCTGTTACTGCAGGATTATTTTCCTGCTGTAACGAACTGGCTCAAATTAATTGTATTAATTGACGTGTTTTCTGACTTTATTGTAAAATGGAAAAATGTCTGCTGACTCAGATCAAGTTTATTTCAGTGTCAGCATATTGCACCCGGAAAAGACATACAATGTGTACTGGGTAGATTAGGTCCATTGTTATAAGAAATATGATTATTATTGTCTTCTCTTTCAACCAAAGTTTAGACAAACATGCAGTGGTGGAAAAAGTACCCAATTGTCATACTTGAGTAAAAGTAAAGATACTTTAATAGAAAATGAAAGTCACCCAGTACAATACTACTTGAGTAAAAGTCTAAAAGTATTTGGTTTTAAAATATACTTAAGTATCAAAAGTAAATGTAATTGATAAAATGTACTTAAGTATCAAAAGTAAAAGTAAAAGTATAAATCATTTCAAATTCCTTATATTAAGCAAACCAGATGGCACCATTTTCTTGTCTTTTAAATTTACGGACAGCCAGGTGCACACTCCAACACTCAGACATAATTTACAAATGAAGCATTTGTGTTTAGTGAGTCCACCAGATCCGAGGCAGTAGGGATCACCAGGGATGCTCTCTTGATAAGTGTGTGAATTTGACGATTTTCCTGTCCTGCTAAGCATTCAAGTACTTTTGGGGGTCAGGGAAAATGTATTTAGGAAAAAGTACATAATTTTTTTTAGGAATGTAGTGAAGTAAAAGTAAAAGTTGTCAAAAATATAAATAGTGAAGGAAAGTACAGATACCCCAAAAAACGACTTAAGTAGTACTTTAAAGTATTTTTACTTAAGTACTTTAGACTACTGCAAACATGTATCCAATGGAGCTGCCAAGGAGAGGGTTGATGTCATCACATGCTGTAATTGGATGAGTGTGAATTTATTGCCCCGTGAATCCTTGCGGCATGATGATTCCGACACTTCCTGCAGAGCCACCCAAAGCAGGTCGCCACAGCAACCAGAATTCCTAGTTCTTGACTCACCGTGTCACTTTTCAACACCCCTTCCTATCGCCAAGATCTCAATCCATTTGTTCCCTAGAGTCCTAGGACTTCAATTGTGGTTAACTGGCTTATTAGCACCAGTTTCAAGAAATATTTTTTAAGAAAAGCGGCAGACGCTACTTACTATAACTTATTATAATTTATTATATGCGGTCTGGTGAGGATTGCAGAGATAGTGGCTGAGGTTTTTGCAACTGCACAACATTTGGCAGCCGTACAAGGGCTGGGTTCATCTTTCATATGGATGCTCTAGTCAGTAGAGGAACCAGAGGTCACAAACTTGATGTACATTGAATGCCTTGGGAGCTTCAAATCAAATCAATAGTTTCTGTTTGCTGAACTAGATGTCACTGTTGATAGTAGTTTGTTGGCATGCCACTGCTTTGCAGCATGGAACTTTGACACTGAGTGGGCGTCGCTACAATGAAAACTGAGTGGTAAATATATTGCATTTAATGGGTTCGACAGATGTTTTATCAGTCCTTTGACAGTGCAAACCAATCTCGTTTGGACAGTGCTATAGAGATGCTATGACAAAAGGTCAAATAATATATTACTGTTTTTAGCTGCTTTCTATGTTCTTTTACAACGGTACTTACGTCAAATATGATCAATGTTATGTTTATGGATACATTTAATAAGTTACCCTTTTCCACCAAGCGTATTGGGAATATAGCACTAGGATGGCCCTGGGACTCAAGTGAATTGCTGAGCCACACACAAATTCTACTCTCCATTAGCAGGAGTCTTGGTAACGGTAACCAAAGAAACCCTGTCAGTTGGCACCATTTAAAAAGCTTGGCAGGGGACTGTGCTTCACGGAATGTGTAATTCAACTCTTGGGATATATCCTCCGTTGTGATGATGCACATCCCACAGGCTGCTGGATTGGATCTTCGTCGCTTTCTTCCCCCCTCGTGCATTCTGTTGACCTTGCATGTCAGTGATGTGTGGTTTTTGGCAGCCTTCACAGTGAGTTCCAGCGAAGTAAGGGATCTAGCTCTCTCAGTGGATGCTGACACCAATGTAGGATCGGTGTCATATTCAACGCTCATCATCATACTAAAGCATGATTGTAATTTTCAACAAATTGAAAAGTTTAATTAAAGACTCAAACTTTTTATTTAAAACTGACAGTTTTATAATGCAGTAATAAAAATGATGATAGGTATATATTGACAATATGACATAATAAACATAATTTTATGTATTTTTAACATCCTTTTATAATGTGTTAATATTACTATAATCTGATGCATCCATAATCTGATGCATCCATCAATCATATCTTTATATAAATAGAGCTGTAACTATGCAGGAGCTATATTCAGTTTTATAAATAACCTCCAGTATATCCTCTATCTTTGGCAATGGCCAGGGTTTAGCCAACACACAGACACAGATCCACAAAAGGTAAATTATACAAAATACTTGTGCTCTAAAAATACACCAAATGTTTCAGTGATTTAGTTTCAGTTAAAAGGCCAGAAAAAAAAACAAAAAAGTGTTTGAACCTTTCTCCAGATACGTACGCATTCAATTTCACAGGAGGCTGCTGAGGGGAGAACGGCTCATAATAATGGCCGGAACGGAGCAAATGGAATGGCATCAATCACCTGGAAACCATGTGTTTGGTGTATTTGATACCATTCCACTGATTCCACTCCAGTCATCACCACAAGCCCGTCCTCCCCAATTAAGGAGCCACCAGCCTCCTGTGTTCAACTTGCATAAGGGTAGGTGGGGGTGAGCTATTTCTGAAACACACTTCTAAATGTGGGCGACATGACCAGTCAATTTGATCCAACCGCATTAGTTTAAACATTATTCTACGCTACTTGTGCAGTTTGAAGTGGATTGGTAGGCCAGGTTAGTCATTGTTACCTTGACTCATTCCCATGTGTAATGCAGTCAGTATCACACTGGTGAATAAAGTACACAGAACCATTAGGCATTTCTAGAGAAGCTCTTCAATAAATAACACTGCTTCCCAAAAATATAGTATTGTCAATTATACCGACCATTCTTTGTAGAAATACTATTTATGCTGTACTAGGAAATTATTGATGTTTTCATTGTACGAGTGACTGCTTTAATTTAGACATATTCATAAAATGTGTGAATAGCAGCAAGGTTAACAATGATCTGTTGAAATCTGTTGAGAGATGCTTATACAATATTTCTAGTATTTATTTCCTTAACAATAGGGCACCAGCTGGGGAGCCAGTCAACAAACCAACAACACTGACCCAACATTAGAACCTGGAAACAACGTCACAACATGACTAGACTGCAACATTCTCATATCTTTAAAGACTTGGAACCTGGAAACAACGTCACATCATGACTAGACTGCAACATTCTCATAGCCTTGAGGATCCAACAAATCCAGAATCATTCCTTGAAATCCACAGCTGAGGCACTACCATTTTATGTTCATCTCTATCTCTCTGGAATTTTCAAGGAAGTGTTTCACAATCACATGTAATACTAGTTAATGAGAGCCATACAAATGTTCCTACTGGGAAGACGATTCGATGAGCACCATCTGACCTTTGGAATATCCTGTGGGACAGTTAAAAGGGGAACTGACATTTAATTTAATAAATGTTCCTTGTTTAAGCTTGGTAAGTACCTGTTGGAATATCCTGTGGGACAGTTAAAAGAAGGTGAAACATAAACATTTTCCTAGTGGAGAAGATGATTCGATGCGCACCACCATCTGACCTTTGGAATATCCTGTGGGACAGTTAAAAGGTGAACTGACATTTAATTTACTACATTTTCATTGTTTAAGACTGGTAGGTCTCTCCTCAAGCTTGGTATGTCTATCCTCAAGCTTGGTAAGTCTGTCCACAAGTCTTGGAAGGTCTCTCCTCAAGCTTGGTAGGTCTGTCCACAAGCTTGGTAGGTCTCTCCTCAAGCTTGGTAGGTCTCTCCTCAAGCTTGGTATGTCTCTCCACAAGCTTGGTAAGTATGTCCTCAAGCTTGGTATGTCTGTCCACAGGCTTGGTAGGTCTGTCCCCAAGCTTGCTAGGTCTCTCCTCAAGCTTGGTAGGTCTCTCCTCAAGCTTGGTAGGTCTGTCCACAAGCTTGGTAGGTCTGTCCACAAGCTTGGTAGGTCTCTCCTCAAACTTAGTAGATCTGTCCTCAAACTTGGTAGGTTCTCCTCAAGCTTGGTAAGTATGTCCTCAAGCTTGGTATGTCTGTCCACAGGCTTGGTAGGTCTGTTCCCAAGCTTGCTAGGTCTCTCCTCAAGCTTGGTAGGTCTCTCCTCAAGCTTGGTAGGTCTGTCCACAAGCTTGGTAGGTCTGTCCACAAGCTTGGTAGGTCTCTCCTCAAACTTGGTAGATCTGTCCTCAAACTTGGTAGGTTCTCCTCAAGCTTGGTAGGTCTCTTATCAAGCTTGCTAGGTCTCTCCTCAAGCTTGGTAGGTCTCTCCTCAAGCTTGGTAGGTCTGTCCACAAGCTTGGTAGGTCTGTCCACAAGCTTGGTAGGTCTCTCCTCAAACTTGGTAGATCTGTCCTCAAACTTGGTAGGTTCTCCTCAAGCTTGGTAGGTCTCTTATCAAGCTTGGTAGGTCTCTCCTCAAGCTTGGTAAGTATGTCCTCAAGCTTGGTAAGTATGTCCTCAAGCACGGTAAGTCTGTCTTCAAGCTTGGTAAGTCTGTCTTCAGGCATGGTAGGTCTCTCCTCAAGCTTGGTAGGTCTCTCCTCAAGCTTGGTAGGTCACTCCCCATGCTTGGTAGGTCTGTCATCAAGCTTGGTGGGTCTTTCCACAAGCTTAGTAAGTCTATGAGGACAAACAGCTGCAGTCTCAATTTGCTCCGTGATCCCCATTAATTTGATGTTTGCATCTTAATGGCCTTCATTGCCAAGCTAAGGGCAGAAGAGCAAGGAAACATTTGTAAATAATTCCTGCCTTGTTTAAGGAGCGCTCTTATCTAAACACATGCAGGAGATTGAATATTAGACCCATTTATTTTTGTTGGCGTGTCCATGGGAACATACAGCACCCTTAGTTGAATAAATGTCAACTCAAGGATCTCCTTGTTGGTTTATAAACAGAATTCAAACCAACTTTATCCAAGCAATGATTTGATTAATGAAGGATTTTTTAATTTGCATTGTCATGCCAAGTTTAAACTACAGTTCTTCAAAGCACTGCGCTAGTTTCTCTTCACAGTAGAATAGAGAAGGAAGTGTCATTTAAACCACTTCTGATTGATTTGGGATTGACATTCAAGTTTGAATTGGTTTTCTTAGAGTAATCGGTGCAAACGGTGCCACTATACATTCCAAGGGGGTCAGACGATGACAGATTTAACTTAAGCAAATCTTTACTTGTCTTTGTGAAACTTGACAAATAAACAATGCTCTCTGACTCTTCGTGAGATACTATACCTTGTCCTGATACAGTAAGGACCTGATGGCACTCCCATACAGGCACAAACGTCTGTGCAGGTGAGCTTTGAAAGACCTAACATACCCAGGGAGAAGAAGTCACACATTGATGTATGATTCGCTGACAGATGCGAAGTGGGATTATCCAGATATTCCGATAGATTCCTGACACAGAAGCGCGGACATGCAAATTATTGTTTGGAAAAGACTGACGCAAAAAATGGAACAAGACCCGTTGGTGTCAAGCTCAATGAGCTCTTTGATTTCCTCAGGGAGTTATATACTACTGAGTCAGTAACTCTGTACCGTGAAGTAGGATGACCTAGTTGATAGTTGATGGGGATTTCAATATTTGTATCATCTCTGTTGCTTAACACGAAAGCGTTCACAGTAGTTTTTTCTCACACTGAAATGTGCTTGGTCAATTTAAACTCTACCAGGAGTTAGTCCTTGCTTTTGGCTTAAGATCATCTTTCACTTCAGCTCATGTCTAAGTCAACAACTTACATTCATTGGCTGTCTCAATGATCCTTTCCTTTCAGAGGATAAATAAATAAATAAAATATGGACATACACAAAATAGCCCAAATTGGTGAAGTGAAATGAAAGAAATACCTTCTTTCAAACAATTCTAAAAAATAAATAATGGAAAAGTGGTACGTGCATATATATTCACCCCCTTTGCTATGAAGCCCCTAAATGAGATCTGCTGCAACCAATTACCTTCAGAAGTCACATAATTAGTTAAATAAAGTCCACCTGTGTGCAATCTAAGTGTGATCTCAGTATATATACACCTGTTCTGAAAGGCCCCAGAGTCTGCAACACCACTAAGCAAGGGGCACCACCAAGCAAGCAGCACCATGAAGACCAAGGAGCTCTCCAAACAGGTCAGGGACAAAGTTTTGGAGAAGTACAGATCAGGGTTGGGTTACAAAAAAAATATCTGCGCACTATTAAATCCATTATTAAAAAATTGAAAGAATATGGCACCACAACAAACCTGCAACGAGAGGTCTGCCCACCAAAACTCACGGACAACGCAAGGAGGGCATTCATCAGAGAGGCAACAAAGACACCAAAGATAGCCCTGAAGGAGCTGCAAAGCTCCACAGCGGAGATTGGAGTATCTGTCCATAGGACCACTTTAAGCCGTGCACGCCACAGAGCTGAGCTTTATGGAAGAGTGTCCCGAAAAAAGTCATTGCTTAAAGACAAAAATAAGCAAACATGTTTGGTGTTCGCCAAAAGGCATGTGGGAGACTCCCCAAACATATGGAAGAAGGTATTCTGGTCAGATAAGATTAAAATTGAGCTTTTTGGCCATCAAGGAAAATGTCTGGCGCAAACCCAACACCTCTTATCACACTCATCGGCAGGGACTGGGAAACTGGTCAGAATTGAAGGAATGATGGATGGCCCTAAATACAGGGAGATTCTTGAGGGAAACCTGTTTCAGTCTTTCAGAGATTTGAGACTGGGTTCACCTTCTAGCAGGACAATTACCCTAAGCATACTGCTAAAGCAACACTCGAGTGGTTTAAGGAGAAACATTTAAATGTCTTGGAATGGCCTAGTCAAACAGACCTCAATCCAATTGAGAATCTGTGGTATGACTTAAAGATTGCTGTACACCAGCGGAACCCATCCAACTTGAAGGAGCTGGAGCAGTTTTGCCTTGAAGAATGGGCAAAAACCCCAGTGGCTAGATGTGCCAAACTTATTGAGACATACCCCAAGAGACTTGCAGCTGTAATTGCTTCAAAAGGTGGCTCTACAAAGTATTGACTTTGGGGGGGTGAATAGTTATACACGCTCAAGTTTTCAGTTTTTTTGTCTTATTTCTTTTTGTTTCACAATAAAAAAGATTTTGCATCTTCAAAGTGGTAGGCATGTTGTGTAAATCAAATTATACAAACCCCACAAAAATCCATTTTAATTCCAGGTTGTAAGGCAACAAAATAGGAAAAATGCCAAGGGGGGGTGAATACTTTTGCAAGGCACTGTACAGCTCTGGTTACCCACACACGAGAGCTATGTCCTGACTTCTATTCTCACCTTCCGTTAACGGGGCCTCCGTTACGATACACCTGTCTTCACTCACCAGGCTCTAAAGACCATTCAGGCTGACGCAAGTTGGCCGCTGCTTCGGGAACTTCTCTTCATTGGATCTCTGTGGTTTAACTGTGTAGCTCAGTTGGTAGAGCATGGCGCTTGCAACGCCAGCGTTGAGGGTTTGATTCCCACGGTGGGCCAGTATGAAAAAATGTAAAATGTGTGCAGGTCAAACACACTGGTTGTGGGACACAGAACTACTGTGATTGTTGGGCTTCCACGTCTAATCCTCAGATATTTAATCTCCATTCTCTTTCTTTTGAGAGGACAAACTTGCAGCGTGTTGTTTGTCTGCCAAAGCCATTAGAGAAGAAATACTGTTGATTGCTCAGTCTAACTAGGCTCCGTCCTCCAGAGCATGCTCACAAAGATAATGCTCACAAAGATAATGCTCACAAAGGTAATGCTCACAAAGGTAATGCTCACAAAGATAATGCTCACAAAGGTAATGCTCACAAAGGTAATGCTCACAAAGGTAATGCTCACAAAGGTAATGCTCTTATTTGTGTTTTTATTTATTCATGCTGCTGTTTAGACCTCTGGGGATGAGGGAAGAGCATCCAGGGCTGACCTTGTCATTACAATGTTTACACTTATGCCAGGGGATGAATCCGACACTGTTCAATTTAGTGAACTGTGTCTGGGTGAATATGGCGTTATAGTGTTTCAGGCAGATTACACACTAAAGCACAACACTTGTGATATGACAACACTCGTGCATTGTTAATGTAATGAATTTATGTCAGGTAGATAAGTGTACATGTTCAGTAAGTTCTATAATACTGCATGATTTACTGTCCAGAGAAGGCTAGCAATACAATATGTGTCCTGAACACTGATTCAGATAACATACAGGGTTAGCATAGCTGCTCTGTGAAATGACAAACAAGCAGCCCATTGCCTTGGTCACATTACACCAAGGCCCCCTTGGGTGTTTCCCAAGGCACGGAAAAACAGATCTGACCAATCCAATCCTTCCTCGCAGCTGTGACCCCTACAAAGGAACAGACGGGGGTGACGACTGAACACCCTCTCAAATATCAGCACCTGTCCCTGTTGTGTTTCTAGGGGGGAGTAACGAGAGAGAGAGAGAGGAGAGTCCTACTCTTCTCAGAAAACCGAGGTCAACCAACTCCACGTGACGGCCCCCCTCATATTCAGACCTCGTTACCCCTCTAACCTCAATTACAAATTACACCTCGGTTCCTTCCAGTTCCTCTGCTGCCAATGACTGGAACGAACTGCAAAAATCTCTGAAGCTGGAGACTCTTATCTCCCTCACTAACTTTAAGCATCAGTTGTCAGAGCACCTTACCGATCACTGCACCTGTACACAGCCCATCTGTAATTAGCCCACCCAACTACCTCATCCCCATATTGTTATTTATTTTGCTAATTTTCACCCCAGTATCTCTATTTGCACATCATCTCTTGCACATCTATCATTCCAGTGTTAATAATAAATTGTAATTATTTTGCACTATGGCCTATTTATTGCCTTACCTCCATAACTTACTACATTTGCACACACTGTATATAGATTTTCTGTTGTGTTATTGACTGTACGTTTTGTTTATTCCATATGTAACTCTGTGTTGTTGTTGTTTTTATCGCACTGCTTTGCTTTATCTTGGCCAGGTCGCAGTTGTAAATGAGAACTTGTTCTCAACTGGTTTACCTGGTTAAATAAAGGTTAAATAAAAAGGTTGAGCAGGGGTTTGTTTCAGTGTAAATCCTACTGCTATGTTATCTCCAGTAACAGTCTAAAGATTCAGTGGAATGAAGCAGGAAGAAGAAGTGACCAGTATTCCTAAGTGGAAACTCTGTTCTTCAAATCCCCCATGTACCCTTTAACCTCTCTGACGTTCCAAAATGCATATTAGTACTGTATGTCCTTTCCCACTTTCTTCCAAACTATTTGAAGTATCATGTAGTTACTAAGAGTTTATGTCCAAATTAGTCAACTCCCAAAAAAACAACACATCCTAAGAAACTGTGAATTATCTCAAAATCTTACAAAACTTTAATGTGAACTTCCAAAAGTTGGTACGCTAATCTTAACATCTCAACCGTGCTTCCATAATGGCTAGATCAGCAATCAAAATAGTCCAATCATTAGTCTAACCGTCCCTAAAGTCCAGCTGCACTCAAGCCACCTCTTGTTGTTCTTGATCAAAAAACTATGTGTGTACTTTGCAGATAACCATTTCCAAATTCCGCAAATAAACAGACGTTTATCTCCAGAAAAAAGTTGGCTCAGTTCCTAAGGATACTTTGGAGCTATCAGCACGAGCCTCTGTAATTGTTTTTATTGAACAGAGACCCTTCCTTTGCCCCATTTCCTCTGCTATCATAGGGAGGGGGGTGATTAGATAGGAAATACACACAAGTTGGCGCCTTCCCATCCTGCCTTGGAGCTCGCAAGAGCCTGAGCGGGTCAGGATCTTCGTAAATCGCAGCATGAAAACAAACCCAAGGTTTGTCCTTTGTGTTCAACTGTCCATGCAAGGACTTCAGAACAATAGATATTCACATATTTGACAAAGCACAATAAGGAAAAGATCCACTTCTGGGGTTTTAAAGCCGTCCTGCTTATGGAGAGTGTCAAAAGTGATTGATGGCACTTTTCTGGACTATTTTCGCCACTCTTCAATAGATGATGTCATCCTGAGGCTCAGGAGGGTTAGAACGCTCTCTGCTATCCTCACTTAGGTGGTGGCCAGACTATAAACACTGGGTTTTCCTGGCACCACTGTGATGGTTTTGCCCGATTGTTGATGGAGGACACCGGCGGTTGGTTTTCTCATGAAGTCACGTGTTTGGTTTGGCCAATCGTCAACAGGTTAAAGTCTGTCAGGCCAAAGTATATAGGAAAGTCAGTCTATCATTAACTACTAATCAAACCCCCTACACATAAACAGGTTATACCTAGTTAGATCATATCCCACCTGACTTGTAACCAGCCATCCTGTTTCCTGTATGGAGTTTTCATTTCTAAATCTTTACAAATCCATTATGAGTAATAAAAGAAACTGACCTTTCACTTTTTTCAGCAAGGTCTCTAAAGTGTGCAATCATCATGTCAAGCCTCCCATGCCCTACAGACATGGTGGCAGGTTGCCTAGCGGTTAAAAGCGTTGGGCCAGTAACCAAAAGGTCGCTGGTTTGAATCCCTAAGCCGACTAGGTGAAAAATCTGTCCTTGAGCAAGGCACTTAACCCTAATTGCTCCTGTTAGTCACTATGATTAATCACTAAAATGTACTCTGAACAAAAATATAAACGCAACGTGAAGGTGTCATGAGCTGAGGTAAAAGATCCTAGAAATATTCCATACGCACAAAAAGCTTATTTCTCTCTAATTTTGTGCACACATTTGTTTACATCCCTGTTAGTGAGCATTTCACCTTTACCAAGATAATACATCCACCTGACAGGTGTGTCATATCAAGAAGCTGATTAAACAGCATGATCATTACACAGGTGCACCTTGTGCTGGGGACAATAAAAGGCACTCAACACAATGCCACTGATGTCTCAAGTTTTGATTGAGCGTGCAATTGGCCTGCTGATTGTAGGAATGTCCACCAGAGCTATTGCCAGAGAATGTAATGTTAATTTATCTACCATAAACTGCCTCCAACATCATTTTAGAAAATTTGGCAGTTCCTCCAACTGGCCTCACAACCGCAGACCACGTGTGGGCGAGTGGTTTGCTGATGTCAACATTGTGAACAGAGTGCCCCATGGTGGCGGTGGGGTTATGGTTTGGGGAGGCATAAGCTACGGACAAAAAACACAATTGCATTTTAAATGCACAATAGAAATTTAAATGCACAAAGATACCGTGACGAGATCCTGAGACCCATTGTCGTGCCATTCATCTGCCGCCATCACCTCATGTTTCAGCATGATAATAAACGGCACCATGTCGCAAGGATCTGTACACAATTCCTGGAAGCTGAAAATGTCCCAGTTCTTCCAAGCCCTGCAAATCACCAGACATGTCACCCATTGAGCATGTTTGGGATGCTCTGGATCGACGTGTACGACAGCGTGTTCCAGTTCCCGCCAATATCCAGCAACTTCACACAGCCATTAAAGAAGAGTGGTACAACATTCCACAGGCCACAATCAACAGCCTGACCAACTCTATGTGAAGGAGATCTGTCGCGTTGCATGAGGCAAATGATGGTCACACAAGATACTGACTGGTTTTCTGATCCACGCCCCTACCTTTTTTTTAAAGGTATCTGTGACCAACAGATGCATATATGTCTTCCCAGTCATGTGAAATCCATAGATTAGGGCCTAATGAATTTATTTCAATTTACTGATTTCCTTATATGAACTGTAACTCAGTAAAATCTTTGAAATTGTTGCATGTTGAGTTTATATATATTTTTTGTCTACATGGATTCCCCATTGACTACTGTGGATGTATGTATATTCAAGAATAAACCAAACAATCTGTCAACACCATTCCCTCTTGTCCCGTGGTCTCCCAAGACCCCAAATATACTCTTAATCCTGGGAGATATTTAGCAGACATGTCAGTTGTACCAGAAAGGCCAGAGAAAGCTCCACAGACATTTCTTTCTTGGCACTCTGCCACTCCTCTGGATGTCCCTTTTTTCCCCTTTCTCCCTCCCACACCAGCCTTCAATGCTCGTTAGGAAGCCATGGTAGAATCAGAGCGCTGATCCGTGAGGGGAGAACCGGCGTTCTCTGACACATTTCACTAGCACTCATAGCGGGATGAGAACAGCCTTCTGGAGCCCACTGAGAACAATGGGAAGTCGGACGGAAGGAGAGGCGGCATTTTGTCATTTGGGTGCATTGGGTGTACAGTGGGGGAAAAAAGTATTTAGTCAGCCACCAATTGTGCAACGTCTCCCACTTAAAAAGATGAGAGAGGCCTGTAATTTTCATCATAGGTACACGTCAACTATGACAGACAAAATGAGAGAAAAAAATCCAGAAAATCACATTGTAGGATTTTTAATGAATTTATTTGCAAATTATGGTGGAAAATAAGTATTTGGTCAATAACAAAAGTTTCTCAATACTTTGTTATATATCCTTTGTTGGCAATGACACAGGTCAAACGTTTTCTTTAAGTCTTCACAAGGTTTTCACACACTGTTGCTGGTATTCTGGCCCATTCCTCCATGCAGATCTCCTCTAGAGCAATGATGTTTTGGGGCTGTCGCTGGGCAATACAGACTTTCAACTCCCTCCAAAGATTTTCTATGGGGTTGAGATCTGGAGACTGGCTAGGCCACTCCAGGACCTTGAAATGCTTCTTACGAAGCCACTCCTTCGTTGCCCGGGCGGTGTGTTTGGGATCATTGTCATGCTGAAAGACCTAGCCACGTTTCATCTTCAATGCCCTTGCTGATGGAAGGAGGTTTTCACTCAAAATTTCACGATACATGGCCCCATTCATTCTTTCCTTTACACGGATCAGTCGTCCTGGTCCCTTTGCAGAAAAACTGCCCCAAAGCATGATGTTTCCACCCCCATGCTTCACAGTAGGTATGGTGTTCTTTGGATGCAACTCAGCATTCTTTGTCCTCCAAACACGACGAGTTGAGTTTTACCAAAAAGTTCTATTTTGGTTTCATCTGACCATATGACATTCTCCCAATCCTCTTCTGGATAATCCAAATGCACTCTAGCAAACTTCAGACGGGCCTGGACATGTACTGGCTTAAGCAGGGGGACACGTCTGGCACTGCAGGATTTGAGTCCCTGGCGGCGTAGTGTGTTACTGATGGTAGGCTTTGTTACTTTGGTCCCAGCTCTCTGCAGGTCATTCACTAGGTCCCCCCCCGTGTGGTTCTGGGATTTTTGCTCACCGTTCTTGTGATCATTTTGACCCCACGGGGTGAGATCTTGCGTGGAGCCCCAGATCTAGGGAGATTATCAGTGGTCTTGTATGTCTTCCATTTCCTAATAATTGCTCCCACAGTTGATTTCTTCAAACCAAGCTGCTTACCTATTGCAGATTCAGTCTTCCCAGCCTGGTGCAGGTCTACAATTTTGTTTCTGGTGTCCTTTGACAGCTATTTGGTCTTGGCCATAGTGGAGTTTGGAGTGTGACTGTTTGAGGTTGTGGACAGGTGTCTTTTATACTGATAACAAGTTCAAACAGGTGCCATTAATACAGGTAACGAGTGGAGGACAGAGGAGCCTCTTAAAGAAGAAGTTACAGGTCTGTGAGAGCCAGAAATCTTGCTTGTTTGTAGGTGACCAAATACTTATTTTCCACCATGATTTGCAAATAAATTCATTAAAAATCCTACAATGTGATTTTCTGGATTTTTTCTCTCTCAATTTGTCTGTCATAGTTGACGTATACCTATGATGAAAATTACAGGCCTCTCTCATCTTTTTAAGTGGGAGAACTTGCACAATTGGTGGCTGACTAAATACTTTTTTTCCCCACTGTATGTGCTTTGTTGCCTGTTTTACAGCATTTCGGTTATTAGTGACAATAACGTAAAAGGTTAATATCTTTCCCTTTAACGCATTTTGAACATGTGTCAATCAAAAGCTACTTCGTGCATTACGTGACAGCGTTCCCCAGGATGTTGATAAAGACCTGACGATGGGTCTCAACTCATTTCTTGAGGTTGCTGCTAAAGATTGGGCTGTTGTAGGACACACATCATTTTGTTCTTAATGAATTCTGTCTTGTAAGAGAACAATTCTTGACATTTCATGACACAGAAAAGTGGGAACCTCTCATGTACGTAGGTAGAGCAAACATGAAGCAAATGTAACTTCTATTTTCATCCCACTGAATTCAGAGTTAAACAAAAAATACTGGCAATTATTTAACTGTAAAATGATTTGTAGGTACCTATGAGGTTTTGAAGGGCAGGGACTCATCTAGGCTGAGTCTGCAGTTATGGTTTGTGTAATGCGTGTTACCTTCACATTTTGAAGCTAAGTGCAGGTGACAGTGGTCCAAAGCAACCTCGTCCTGTTTTATCCAACCATCGGTGTGGCAGGCCATGGTATATTCAGGTCATTCTGCAGGAAGACAAGTTGGCATCAGCAGCATTAGACCGGCATGAAAGCGTTCTCTCACAGGCAATATACTGTAGAACTGGACTCAAAAGAGATGGGTTTCTTTTCTCTTTATGCAGACTTTTAAAATAAAAGGTCGAAAAACCTACATTTGTGGACTGGTGTGAGCGCATTACGTAGTGTTGCATAATGCCTGAATATCCCCTCCCACGCGAAAACCTCGCAAAGGGTCATTTGAAATTCGAGACGTCAACTGCAGCTAGTCGTGGCCAATCATGCATCAGTAACCTAGCTGTACAGTGTACAGAGTTATAATTGGATAACGTGTGATATTGAAAGGGATTATTTAGCCATTTTTGTAGAATAACTCTGAGGTACAGCAGTAGCATATCTGGGTTAAAATACTATTTAAATCCTTTGAAATAGTTTTAGCGATTGCTTTAGCCTGCCCATCCGGGTAGCCAGAGGGTTTGCAGTTTTGTGACTATTCTATTTCTTCCATTGTGCCTGTCATGCTCAATCCAGCCCAGCTGGATTCTGCTCTTTTTTTCTCAACACTTTTTTGTTGTTTTATTCTACTTTTTTATTAAAAATAAATGCACTGTTGGTTAAGGGCTGTAAGTAAGCATTTCACTGTACTGTCTGCACCTGTTGTATTCGGCGCATGTGGCCAATAAAATTTGATTTGATTTGATTTGATTTGATTTGATTTGTAGTATTTGAAATTATTTCAAATAGTATTTGAACCCAGATCTGGGTAGGAGAGTGTTGAACTGTTGAACCCCTTAGAGAACTATTATGTAACGAAGAGAGCAGTACATATTCTAGCAGAGTGACCTGGCATTAGATGTCCACTCTGATCAAAGCTGAGTTCCGTTTTTATTCGTCTTGGGTGAATTCACCATAATTCCATGTGACTGTATGTTCCATACTACTTGAATGGAAGAGCTATTCTTCTTGCCACCTGTGTTGTAGATTCTCTCTCACCCCCTTCAAAGGGCTTTGTAAAGTGAATCTCACAACCTCTCTCTCACACACACACAGACACACTCACACAGACACACACACACATACACTCACACACACATACACACATACACTCACAGACACACACACACACACACACACACACACACAGCTTCATTGTGGTGAATTTTCAGGACTTTTTGGGGAGTAAACATGTATTCCCATTCAAAATCCTATTTTCTCTAAACCTAAACCTAACCCTTAACCAAACATTAACCCTAACCTTAACCTCAAACCCCTAACCCTAAATTTAAACATAAACCTAACTCCTAACCATAACCCTAGACTTAACCCTAACCTTAACCATAACCTTAACCTTAACTCCAAACCTAATCCTTAACCCCAAACCTTAACCCCAAACCTAATCCTTAACCTCAAACCTAATCCTTAAACCTAAAATAGCATGTTTTCTTACCTAAAGTAGTCAAGAGATTCTGGTTCTGATGAGGTACACACACACACACACACAGTGAAGTGTAATTGAACATAACATTGATTATCATTCAGGTTTTGTATTGCCAGTGCTTTGCTTTAAACTTCTGTACTATGAACAAGAGAGTAAAATGGATGCCATCATTGATGCCTGCTCAGTCATTCTTAAAAATTCCAATTATTTCTGGATGCATGACATGACTTATATTTTCTGCTTTGTCTTTCCTGGCCACTCTTGATTGTTTACACCTGAGGCGTGGAAAGAGGGATCACAAACAAGGAAACGGCTTGGCTGGAACTTACATTGATGACACTCAGAGGTGTAAAGTCCTTAAGTAAAAATATTTGAAAGTACTACTTATGTCGTTTTTTGGGGTATCTGGGCTTTAATTTACTAAGACGTACCTTGGCACACCCGATTAGACTACAATCACCCCATTAAAAGGTAGGCTGGACACAACATTTTTAACAATGTTTTTTTCTGAAATAACTTGTTCATTGCATCCACAATGGAGCCCAATTTCATAATATTACCATATGTCCCAGCTGCTTGCCGTAGTTTTGAAGTAATTGTGAAAAAACAGGCCTTGTTTTAGGGCATTTTTCAACCTGCCAGCTCCTATTAGTTCTATTGAGCACCGTGCACCAACTCGCCTTCCGAACGTTCCTTTACAATTGTGTACTTTTTCCACCAGTGATGACACTGTTTCCGAAAAACAAATAAGTAAAAGATGTGACCCAGAAATAAGGTCATGGGAACCATTTAGTTACTCATAGGTTTTATTGTCATGGTATGTTACGATGATTATATGCCTTTTGTCCCTAGGGAGTTGCAAGAGTGTTCCGATGTGGTTCATTTCTTGAGGAAGTGGAGTAGTGAATCCATTTAGCTTAACTAATAGTCTTAATGGCCACCCACAGGATGAGAATACTACATGGACTGTTTGAATTCACTAGACTTCCATTTGGGATTGTATTCAGATCACAAAATGTAAATACCAGGACATACCAGGCCAATTTCAGTTTTATAAAGTACTGTATTGGATTGGTTACTGTGATGCGTAAATGCTTTAAATCTACCTATTGTCTTTGGCACAATCCAATACTGAGAAAGTGCAGTGTAACAAGTATAACTCATAAAACAGTCAATTACACATATGGAGGCAATTTACAACATCAGTTTATTAATCAAAACAGTCCTCTACAGGTTTACTAAGCGCTTCATTTGATTCCCTATCCTTCACCTATGCTGCGTTGGAGAGTTAGACAAGTCCCTTTTTACAGTAACTATAAAGAAGAGTTCTGATTGAGAGAATGACGCATGCCCATGTCGTTGAAGCCCCCACAACGCCTCTAGTTACAATAAAACATATGGTGAAACAATAGCATGTGGGCAGTTGGCAAGGCACATGTCCTCCATTTCTCAAGTGCTCTCAGTTTGTGACATAACCCCCCTTAAAAAATGGCTAACCACTAACTGTTGATGGAGAGAGTGGGATGCTATTATGCTACTATACATCTCCATTGCTTAAAGAAAAAAAATAAGCAAACACATTTGGTGTTCGCCAAAAGGCATGTGGGAGACTCCCCAAACATTTGGAAGAAGGTACTCTGGTCAGATGAGACTAAAATTGAGCTTTTTGGCCATCAAGGAAAACGTTATGTCTGGCGCAAACCCAACACCTCTCCTTACCCCGAGAACACAATCCCCACAGTGAAGCATGGTGGTGGCAGCATCGTGCTATGGGGATGTTTTTCATTGGCAGGGACTGGGAAACTGGTCAGAATTGAAGGAATGATTGATGGCGCTAAATACAGGGAAATTCTTGAGGGAAACCTGTTTCAGTCTTCCAGAGATTTGAGACTGGGACGAAGGTTCACCTTCCAGCAGGACAATGACTCTAATCATACTGCTAAAGCAACACTCGAGTGGTTTAAGGGGAAACATTTAAATGTCTTGGAATGGCCTAGTCAAAGCCCAGACCTCAATCCAATTGAGAATCTGCGGTATGACTTAAAGATTGTTGTACACCAGCGGAACCCATCCAATTTGAGGGAGCTGGAGCAGTTTTGCCTTGAAGAATGGGCAAAAATCCCAGTGGCTAGATGTGCCAAGCTTATAGAGACATACCCCAAGAGACTTGCAGCTGTAATTGCTGCAAAAGGTGGCTCTACAAAGTATTGACTTTGGGAGAGTGAATAGTTATGCACGATCAAGTTTTCTGTTTTTTTGTCTTATTTCTTGTTTGTTTCACAATAAAACATATTTTGCATCTTCAAAGTGGTAGGCATTTTGTGTAAATGAAATGATACAAACCCCCCCAAAAATCAATTTTAATTCCAGGTTGTAAGGCAACAAAATAGGAAAAATGCCAAGGGGGTGAATACTTTCGCAAGCCACTGTATTAATGAAACACAAACAATTTTTGTGAAAAATGTGGCTAGTTGTGCAGTCATTGTACACCTTTTTCAATATCTAACTGTTGCTGTAGCAAACTGAAGTGATCAAAACAGGGAATAGCTATTCCTTATGAGAAAAAAAAAACCTCTCTCTTCTCAAACAAAATGACATTATGTGACTTTCCTATCAAAATGAGACAATTCATTTATATATTATATATTGTGTGTTGAAATAAAGAATATCAAAAAGTGATTTGCTAGTAATGTATGATTGTCTGATATACATGCAGAAAAAAATCTGAGAGAAAAATTGATTTTACACAAATATATATTTTCACATCCAAAGAATAAAACACATACAAATGAAATTCATACAGTAGAGTGGAGTCAGGGTGTGTAGACTTCCAAAGAATATATATATATATATATATATATATATATATATATATATATATATATATATATATATATATATATAGTACAGTTGTAACATACAATACAGACATTGTACTTGAAAATACTTTGTAGCAAGTGCTACTTCAAATATCAAAGTCGTCCAATATGAAAACAGCTTTGAATACAGTTTTAAGATCAGATTTAAGTCCTTTAGTGAGAAACTGTCCTGCAGTCCGTGTCACATTCTGACAAATGTTACGAAACAGGATGCATTGAATTCACTGCCATAAGTACAGCTAGCTAATACGCAAATGTATCTGAGAGTTGGTACCGACGTGTCTTCTGGTCCCCATGTCACACTATACACATGCTTCTGCAGTGTCATGGTGTTCATTTAGTTACCAATGGTCACTGTATGATTATGAATTAATAATGTTCCAGTGGTAGATGCTTGTTCCTCTTCCTACAAACTCAAAACGGATGGCAAAAACAACTCCAAAGAAATTACAGATGCAATTCAGGCATCATTCACTCTCCATCGGAGTGCACAGGCAAAATGGAGGAGTGGCTTTGGTTGTACCCTTGTGCAAAGCTAACAGAAAGGGCCCAGAGACCATTCGTTTAAATGACCGACCGATGGGTAAGGCCCATATGCTAATGATCATGCTTCCTCTAAAATCAACAAAAGCATCATAATGGTACAAACAAAAAACAAACCCCCTGACAACCTTCCACACACTGCTACATAAGACAGCTGCTTCATATTTCAATGCCTCGCATACACTCATAAATACTGTGTTAATATACACTGTATATACACTAAGCATTCACATCCCCCCCCCCACAAGATTTACAACATATTTACATCAACTGATTGTGATTCGGTTCTAGCATTTGGATGAAAACATTATTTTAAAAAGTTGTGAAATCCAAATGAATGATCCCAGGAGGAAGTTATGTGGAATATATGAACATACTGAATAAAGTGTTGTATAAGTATCACTGAGGGGAATGTAAGGTTAATCCTATATATCATTATTCCATAGATTTAAAACAGTGCCAGAACCAAACTTCATCATTGAAGTAACATTCAGTTGTACAGGACATATATTGGCATGAATTATAATAATTGATCATTGTAAAGCATGTAACTTTTCACAAGTTATTAACCACCAAAAAGTGACTGTACTGTATCTTTGTGTCAGGGTTTCAGTTAGCCAGTAATAGCCGGCTTTTGGCCATTAAAAAAATTGAAAAGCCAATAAATAAAATTGGCACCTGCCACTTGCCCAGGCTTTATCTGAACTGATAATATCATCATTTGGATTGTCAAACCTCCTTTTGACTTGTACAGTCATGTTGAAAGGACTGCCTAATATTTAAATGCGTTAAGACAAATGATCAGAATATATACATTTGGCTTCCTCTGAAAAGTGGAAAAGCAGCTTAGAACATGGATCCTTGAAAAATAGTGATTCTCACGAGGCAGATAAAACGATTAAGTGCCCATTTAAACATGTTAATCGAAGGTAGCAAGATTAGTTTTTTTCAGTGTGTATAATTATTCTATTGTTTATCCCTTCTTTGGGGGGGTGCTTATGCAGCAAATATTGGGAGGACAGTTCAGTTCTCCAACCTCGCCCTGTGACAGTAACCCAGTAACCATAGTAACAAACTGCAGCCCCCCCCCCTTCCCTCCCCTCCATTCCCAAACACGCTGCAGCCCCCCCCACTCCTCCCCTCATTCCCAAACACGCTGCAGCGCCCCCCCACCACTCCTCCCCTCATTCCCAAACACGATGCAGCCCCCCCCACTCCTCCCCTCATTCCCGAACATGATGCAGCCCCCCCTCCATTGCCAAACACGCTGCATCACCCCCCACACTCCTCCCCTCATTCCCAAACATGATGCAGCCCCCCCTCCATTCCCAAACACGCTGCAGCCCCCCTCCATTGCCAAACACGCTGTAGTCCCCCACCCCCCCTTCCCCCTCCTTTCCCAAATACACAGCAGAGTTATCCTTTCCTCAGGCGAACGGGTTCTCCGACTTTAAGACAGAGGTCTCGATGTCAAGGCAGCCCCCCTTGCCATTCAAGTGTTCTGTGTTGCTGTCGATGCTGTAGCAACCCTGGACTTCGGAGATGGACGAGGCTGTGTATGAGGCGGACCGCATGGCATCCGAGTGGGTGAAGGTGCTCCCGAACTGGATACGGTACTGGTTCCAATGTCTCCTCAGAACCCCTTGCACCTGCCAAGACACAATGTGGACCATAAAATTCAGTATACAGAAAATAAATGAATAGCATTAGCAATGAACTACTTTCATGAATGACTAACAATGAATGAACCCTAATTGCAAGACCATCCATGTATCTTCATACAGTATTTGCCTGGCCATCTTCCAGTCATTCACAAAATGACCATATTGACCCTTGACCTCTCCATGTGTTCTGTGAAGCATGGCTGTGAAAGGAGGTAAAGGGCAAATCAAACCCAATCCAAACC
Organism: Coregonus clupeaformis; assembly: GCF_020615455.1. Classification (NCBI taxonomy): domain Eukaryota; kingdom Metazoa; phylum Chordata; class Actinopteri; order Salmoniformes; family Salmonidae; genus Coregonus; species Coregonus clupeaformis. The sequence goes on along the minus strand of NC_059214.1, from coordinate 49,172,386 downwards.
CAACTAACTACGTTGGTAGAAAACCCTCTCCAGCACTGCTGATACCACTCTGTGGACTGTCCCTTGACTGTCTCTGGATGCCTGCCAATGCTTTCATGATCTTTAGTCTGGGAGAATCCTCTCCAGAGGCTCCCATGCTCCCATGCAATGCTCTGGAAGGTCAACTTCCCCAGATACATCCCCAGGTCAACTCCCCGGGAGGGTTTGCAAATAGGAGGTGTCCTAACCTCGACTTATACACACAGGGTGCAGATGACAAGGAGGTACAGGGGAGGAGATGGTTACAAAATTCCTGAAACAGTCCCAAAATGCCCACTGAATAAGCTGGCAAGGGAATCATCCAACCTAGAATTCTTTATCTGGGATTTCAGAAAACCTGATGGACATGATTGTGGGTCAGAAACATACCTCTCCGTTGAAGAAGCAGAAGATGGTGGCCACCAGCAGCCCCTGAGAATAAACGAAACAAAGTAGCCCAGTCAGGTGATAAACACATCATCACTTCCCGAGGAGAATGTCTCAAGCTCTCAAACACCCAAAACTGTTGATGCATTCGGCAGAATGCTGATTTTGCCACTTTCATGCTTTTTGGCAGAGACAGAGACAGAGACAGAGACAGAGACAGAGAGAGAGAGAGAGAGAGAGAGAGAGAGAGACACAGAGACAGAAACAGAGAGAGAGAGTGTCGTTGTGTTGTATGATTTATTGAGCTGATTCAGCCTGGCCCCAGAATGCTCCGACTGCACCTCCCCATCATGAGCTGCAGCATTCAATCCTCCCCTCACAGACAATGACTTATGTTTTCCTTCCAGCCAGTCTTCCACAGGCCATGGGATAAAGATGCAGGAGCTGAAGGGCATCGACCTGGTCTTCATAAATACTCACAAGCCAATAATAGGGAACACAGTGAGAGACGGCGGCTTCAGACGACTGCGTTTGATGCACTTATAGACAGTCACTCTGGACGAGAACATCTGTCAAATGACTATGTACAACACACATATACAGTGCCTTCAGAAAGTATTCATACCCCTTTACTTTTTCCACATTTTGTTGTGTTACATCATGAATGAAAGTGAAATGTCTTGAGTTAATAAGTATTCAACCCCTTTGTTTTGGCAAGCCTAAATAAATTCAGGAGTAAAAATGTGCTTAACAAGTCACATAATAAGTTGCATGGACTCTGTGTGCAAAAATAGTGTTTAACATGATTTTTGAGTGAGTATCTCATATCTGTACTTCACACATACAGATAATTGTAAGTTCCCTCAATCGAGCAGTGCATTTCAAACACAGATTCTACCACAAAGACCAGGGAGGTTTTCCAATGCCTCGCAAAGGGCACCTACTGGTAGATGAGTCAAAATAAAAAAAGCAGACATTGAATATCCCTTTGAGCATGGTGAAGTTATTAAATACACTTTGGAGGGTGTATCAATACACCAGTCACTACAAAGATACAGGCGTCCTTCTTAACTTAGTTGCCGGAGAGGAATGAAACAGCTCAGGGATTTCACCATGAGGCCAATGATGACTTTAAAACAGTTACAGCATTTAACGTCTGTGAGAAAACTGAGGATGGATCGACAACATTGTAGGTACTCCACAATACTGACAGAGTGAAAAGAAGGAAGCCTGTACATAATAAAACTATTACAAAACATGCATCCTGTTTGCAATAAGGCACTAAAGTAAAACTGCAAAAAATGTGGCAAAGAAATTAACTTGATGTTCTGAATACAAAGCGTTATGTTTGGGGCAAATGCAACACAACACATCACTGAGTACCACTTTTCATATGTTCAAGCATGGTGGTGGCTGCATCATGTTATGGTTATGCTCGTCATCGACAAGGACTAGGGAGTTTGCTTAGGATAAAAATAAATGGAATAGAGCTAAGCACAGGCAAAATCCTAGTGGAAGACCTGGTTCAGTCTGCTTTCCAACAGACACTGGGAGACAAATTCACCTTTCCAAATATACACTGGAGTTGCTTACCAAAATGACATTGAATGTTCCTGAGTGGCCGAGTTACAGTTTTGACTTAAATCGGCTTGAAGATCAATTTCAAGACTTGAAAAATGCTGTCTAGCAATGACCAACAACCAACTTGACAGAGCTTGAAGAATTCTAAAAAGTAATGTGCAAATATTATACAATCCAGGTTTGCAAAGCTCTTAAAGACTTACCCAGAAAGACTCACAGTTGTAATCGCTGCCAATGGTGATTCTAACATGTATTGACTCAGGGGAGTAAATACTTATGTAAATTAGATATTTCTGTATTTTATTTTCAATAAATGTACAACAATTTCAAAAACAAATATCACTTTGTCATTATGGGGTATTGATGTGTAGATGGGTAAAAAAATATATACACTACATGACCAAAAGTATGTGGGCACCTGGTCGTCGAACATCTAATTTCAAAATCATGGGCATTAATATGCCCCCCTTTGCTGCTATAACAGCCTCCAGGATTCTGGGAAGGCTTTCCACTTGATGTTGGAACATTGCTGCGGGGACTTGCTTCCATTCAGCCACAAGCGCATTAGTGAGGTCGGGCACTGATGTTGGACGACTAGACCTGGCTTGCGGTCGGCATTCCAATTCATCCCACAGATGTTTGATGGGGTTGAGGTCAGGGCTCTGTGCAGGCCATTCAAGTTCTTCCACACCGATCTCGACAAACCATTTCTGTATAGACCTCGCTTTGTGCACGGGGACATTGTCATGCTGAAACAGGAAAGGGCCTTCCCCAAATTGTTGCCACAAAGTTGGAAGAACAGAATTGTCTAGTATGTCATTGTACGCTGTAGCGTTAAGATTTCCCTTCACTGGAACTAAGGGGCCTGAACCATGAAAAACAGCCCCAGACCATTATTACCCCTCCACCAAACTTTACAGTTGGCACTATGCATTGGGGCAGGCAGTGGACATTTGACGAACTGACTTGTTGGAAAGGTGGCATCCTATGACGGTGCCACAATGAAAGTCACTGAGCCAATGTTTGTCTATGGAGAATGCATGGCTGTGTGCTCGATTTTATACACCTGTCAGCAACGGGTGTGGCTGAAATAGCCAAATCCACAAATTTGAAGGGGTGTCCACATACGTTTGTATATATAGTGTATATATTTAATAAATGTTTAAATCAGGCTGAAACACAACAAAATGTGGAATAAGTCAAGGGGTATGAATACTTTCTGAAGGCACTGTACACGGAAACTCATCCTAACCTCAGTTGGAAACATGGAAGATATATTACTGTCAGCCTAGAAATGTATCATTTCATAGTCGTAACTGAGCAGAGAATTGACAGTATTACCTGGTAATGCATTAAGATGTGCATGATGTAGTCGTAGATCTCAGAGGAGACCCGGCCCTCTGGTTTGTAGGGCAACAGGACGTACTGGATGCCCAGGAGAGGTACCAGAATCAGGGTGGCGCGCACCGCCTTCATGTAGAGGCTGGATTCAGCCTGGTGGGTCACCTTCAGCTTGGTGATCAGGACACGCACAATGTTCAACAGGAAGAACAGGTTCACCTTGAAGGAGAAAGAGAGAGAAAAAAGGACAGATTAGTCGGAATAATATCAGCAGTCTAGAGGACATGCTTATCCAAAGGACCTGCAATCACCATACAGGAACAATATAAGAAATACTGTTCACGACTGTTAGCAACAGTGTGTTCACTTCTTGATGTTGGAAAATTGTGCATTATGGGTCATTCTTAAGTTTCGGAAGAAAGAAAAAACAATGTCGAGAGCGGATTCACATAATCACCATTACAATTCTCGTATTGACCAAACAAGGAGAAAACATCAAGTCGAATCAAATGTATTTATAAAGCACTTTTTTACATCAGCAGATGTGCTTTTACAGATGTGCTTTTACAGAAATCCATCCTAAAACCCCAAACAGCAAGCAATGCAGATGTAGAAGCACGGTGGCTAGGAAAAACTCCCTAGAATGGCTGGAACCTAGGAAGAAAGCTAGAGAGGAACCAGACTCTGAGGGGTGGCCAGTCTTCTTTTGGCTGTGCAAGAGATTATAGGAGTACATGGCAATTATTAAGGCCAGATTGTTCTTCAAGATGTTCAAACGTTCATAGATGACCAGCAGGGTCAAATAATAATCACAGTGGTTGTAGAGGGTGCAACAGGTCAGCACCTCAGGAGTAAATGTCAGTTGGCTTTTCATAGCTGAGTGTTCAGAGGTTGAGACAGCGGGTGCGGTAGAGAGAGAGAGAGAGAGAGAGAGAGAGAGAGAGGGAGGGAGGGAGGGAGGGAGGGAGGGAGAGAGAGAGGGTCGAAAACAGCAAGTCCGGGACAAGGTAGCACGTCCGGGGAACAGGTCAGGGTTCCATAGCCGCAGGCAGAACAGTTGAAACTGGGGCAGCAGCACGACGAGGTAGCATATCGTGCAGAATTCCTCAAAATAAAGAAACATCAGCACATCTGATAAGACGATGCAGCCGTGTACCAGATCCTCGGATAATAATTGCAAACCACAAGAGGATGCTTGATTGGCCGGTTTCCACAAGAGGATGCTTGATTGGCCGGTTTCCTTTGAAGGGCGACCAGTGGTTTTTTATCAGATTATTCCTAAAATGCCACAGACATGCTGTTCTGCCAAATGACTCATGGGCGGGTCAGTCCACAGAGGGACCAATAATTGAGGCCAAACTGCAGGTTAATTAAAGCGATAGTTCTGTGAAATTACTTACGTAGATATTACTTGGCCAATTGAACAAAACTAAAGTGTGAATTTCAGTCTCTCCTTGTCCATAGGCTGCTTTCAAGGTAAGGAAACTAAATATGTAATTTCACTGAACTATCCCTTTAAAATCAAAACAACATTCTTGTACACTGCACCAACTTTTTATCCAAGTTTGCACTCAAGAGTCACCAGAATATAGCTTTAATTTGCATGAACCTAACTGTATTACAGACTTACCAACAGAGCAGCGCAGATTGGCCCATGGATGATGTAGAGGAGTGAAGTGTTGGAGCTTATCCAACAGCTGTAGGAGGGGGAGAGACACATTAGCATTCAGGGTCTGCCACCTTCTTTTATGGTTGAAATTCGATTTAAAAGGAGCTGCTTACAGGAAAAAGATTCATAAAAAATTCAATTGAAAGCGCTAAGACTGTGCCGGCAGCATTTTAATAGGCAATCGATACAGGGTAGGGAACACGGTTAGCTGTAATAGAAACTAATGACAAGAAACAGGCATTATGCTGTATGAATAGCCTGTAGTTTACGGAATGATCAATTCAATGAAAACAATTAAGGGAAAAAGCGTTGAAAGTAACTCACTTGTCATTGTAGTAGTAACTGCGAGCGATCGCATGTATAGATGCTGGAATCAGAGGAAAGCCTGAAAAACAACAACAGACATCCATTGTTAGTGACAAACAATGCTACTTCCATGAAATAACGTTAAACTTCACTTCAAAATATGATGTTAATCCCAAAACCTACCCCAGCCGAGAAGATAGTACCACATCCCCCAATACCTACCCCAGCCGGGAAGATAGTACCACATCCCCCAATACCTACCCCAGCCGGGAAGATAGTACCACATCCCCCAATACCTACCCCAGCCGAGAAGATAGTACCACATCAAGTGCTGTTTCTCAGCAAACACAGCAACAACGATGAGGGTGTGCAGGTATATCCCTTCACAGAGCATCCAGAAGTAGTTGCAGCCAAACAGATAAAGATGGATGAACTGGGAGACTTTACAGCTTGTCTGGAAAAGAGAACATAGGGCGAAAATTAGGGCTTGAAATTGCAAGGGACCTCACGATATACGATATTATCACCATACTTATCTATTATACCGATACGATATCTATTGCGATTCGATACTGTGATTTTATTGCGATTTGATGTTCCAAACATATTACTCATAAAGTCTGCTGCAGAGAGACAAGAGAGAGCATGAGAAAATGAGTTTTGATCAGTCATGGAAATAAAAGTGCTGAAAACATGCTGGCTTACGATCTAAAAAGAAGATGAGAACAAGCTATAGTATGAAAAATAGCGGAGTTTTGACGCAGGTACAGCTGACTAGCGCTAGCTAATGCTAACTACTGTAGCAACAACAAAAAAAGCGAAAATAAGTACTATCATCTGACTATTTTTGTATTTGTATATATTATGGATCCTGGGGTCCAGCAAAATTAAGGCAGTTTATACAATTTTAAAAACATTACAATACATTCATAGATTTCACAACACACTGTGTGCCCTCAGGCCCCTACTCCACCACTACCACATATCTACAGTACGAAATCCATGTGTACGTGTGTGTATAGTGCGTATGTTATCGTGTTTGTGTATGCATGTGTCTGTGCCTATGTTTGTGTTGCTTCACAGTCCCCGCTGTTCCATAAGGTGTTTTTGTATCTGTTTTTTTAAATCTAATTTTACTGCTTGCATCAGTTACTTGATGTGGAATAGAGTTCCATGTAGTGCTGAAGTCAATCTCTCCTCCACTTTGAGCCAGGAGAGATTCACATGCATATTATTAATATTAGTTCTCTGTGTACATCGAAGGGCCAGCTGTGCTGCCCTGTTCTGAGCCAATTGCAATTTTCCTAAATCCTTTTTTGTGGCACCTGACCACACGACTGAACAGTAGTCCAGGTGCGACAAACTAGGGCCTGTAAGACCTGCCTTGCTGATAGTGCTGTTAAGAAGGTAGAGCAGCGCTTTATTATGGACATACTTCTCCCCATCTTAGCTACTGTTGTATCAATATGTTTTGACCATGACAGTTTATCCAGGGTTACTCCAAGCAGTTTAGTCACTTCAACTTGCTCAATTTCCACATTATTTATTTAGTTGAGGTTTAGGGTTTAGTGAATGATTTGTCCCATATGCAATGCTTTTAGTTTTAGAAATATTTAGGACTAACTTATTCCTTGCCACCCACTCTGAAATTAACTGCAACTCTTTGTTAAGTGTTGCAGTCATTTCAGTCGCTGTAGTAGCTGACATGTATTCTGTTGAGTCATCCACATACATAGACACTCTGGCTTTATTCAAAGCCAGTGGCATGTCATTAGTAAAAAAAAAAATTACGGATGGGCCTAGACAGCTGCCCTGGGGAATTCCTGATTTTACCTGGATTATGTTGGAGAGAAATCCATTAAAGAACACCCTCTGAGTTCTGTTAGAAAGGTAACTCTTTATCCACAATATAGCAGGGGGTGTAAAGCCATAACACATACACTACCAGTCAAAAGTTTGGACACACCTATTCATTCAAGGGTTCTTCTTTATTTGTAGTATTTTTTACATTGTAGAATAATAGTGAAGACATCAAAACTATGAAATAACACATATGGAATCATGTAGTAACCAAAAAAGTGTTAAATAAATCAAAATATATTTTAAATATGAGATTCTTCAAGATGGACTGTTGTTTCGCTTTGCTTATTTGAGCTGTTCTTGCTATCGTCTGTATAACCCCCCTACCTTGTCACAACACAACTGATTGGCTCGAACACATTAAGAAGGAAAGAAATTCCACAAATTAACTTTTAAGAAGGCACACCTGTTAATTGAAATGCATTCCAGGAGACTACTTCATGAAGCTGGTTGCCAAGAGTTTGCAAAGCTGTCATCAAGGCAAAGGGTGACTATTTGAATCTCAAATGTAAAATATATTTTGATTTGTTGAACATTTTTTTGGTTACTACATGATTCCATATGTGTTATTTCATAGTTTCGATGTCTTCACTATTATTCTACAATGTAGAAAATAGTAAAAATAAAGAAAAACCCTAGAATGAGTAGGTGTGTCCAATCTTTTGACTGGTACTGTAAGTTTTTCCAGCAGCAGACTATGATCGATAATGTCAAAAGCCAGTAAAGGGGGCTTTACTATTCTTAGGTAGCGGAATGACTTTTGCTTCCCTCCAAACCTGGGGGCACGTACATTCCAGTAGGCTTAAATTGAAAATAAGGCAAATAGATGTGGCAATATCGTCCGCTATTATCCTCAGTAATTTTCCATCCAAGTTGTCGGACCCTGGTGGCTTATCATTGTTGATAGACAACAATAATGTGTTCACCTCTTCCACACTCACTTTACAGAATTCAAAATTACAATGCTTGTCTTTCATAATTTGGTCAGTTATAATTGGATGTGTAGTGTCAGCGTTTCTTGCTGGCATGTCAAACCTAAGTTTGCTAATCTTGCCAATGAAAAAACATTAAAGTAGTTGGCAATATCAGTTGGTTTTGTGATGAATGTGCCATCTAATTCAATGAATGATGGAGCTGAGTTTGCCTAATTTCCCAACATTTAATAATTTGGATCCACAGCATGCAGTGTTTCTGGGCTAACTCTTTGAATATCTATAAATGCAGCAGCAAATTAGCAGTGTGTGTCCTGCCATTACATTGGTGTGTGGCTGTATAATATATATTACATAGTATAATACAGATATACTATTATTTATATACAAACACATGTTATCTATCCGTCCACCCATCCACCCATCCACCCATCCATCCACCCACCCACCCACCCATCCATCCATCCATCCATCCATTCATCCACCCATCCACCCATCCATCCATCCATCCATAAACGTACAGGGTTTCTTTGTACCAGCTCCTGGTTATTCGCCACAGCGGTCAGCCAGATGATGGTGATGACCGAGTTCAAAACAAAGGAGAAGAAGAGGTTTTTGTGGAGAGTGATCCTTTGGCAACTTAAACTCCTACACGAAAGGGGAAAAGGAGTAGAAGTTGTCATTGTGGAGTTAAAAACAGAAACACAAGGGGAAAAGGAGTAGACGTTGTCATTGTGGAGTTAAAAACAGAAACACAAGGGGAAAAGTCATTTGTATCAACTATCTGTGAATAAAAACAGACCGAGGAACAAAGCCTTTGAGTATTTAATTATTTATATAGTTTGGTTAATTTACACTCACTTGAAATTGAAAAATATTCCCAGGGAAATGAATAGGGCTATCAGTGACAATCCGTGGCCAATGAGGGCCAAGTAGAATAAATTCATGGCAGTCTGGAAGAGAGTAGACATGATAAGCCTCATATTAACCTAGCATATTATGTGTTCTGAATTCACTAACACCCCTATTTCACTACATAACGCATTGAATAATCAATATATAAACTGCCCTTGTTAGTTATAGTCAAACAGCCCTGAAAATCACAGAGCAGAGAGCTCACAGCCTTAGTCAAATACTATCTCCACATGTTTTTTCAATTGCTTAATGTCCATTCAATCGAATTAGCAATCTGGAAGTTTCTCTAGAAGGGCAAAATAATATGCAGCAAGCAATTATTTTTGAATTACTAGAACATCCATTTGATATTCTTTTGACATTGCACTGTAAATATTGTTTAATTGAGAAGATGAATAGAAATACATATGTTTCGGACAGTGACATACCATTATGCCTTCGTTTGTGTGCTCGTTGCATCGTGTGTAGTTAGTCCACGTTCGGTTGCTGTCGGGATGCAGAAACCAGTGTGCGTTCTCACTGCAGATTTTTGTCACCATTTCTGTAGAGCATTACATCAAAAATGTAAGAGATGTAACTCTAACCACATCAGATACAGGCTTCAAAATGCAGAGATCTGAAGTTCATCTTCAAAACAGCTCCCTTTTCTGTTTTTTTTTTAATCGACAGAGGCAACAAGTAATCTTTCCTCGCAGTAATATAATTTGCAAGCGCCTTTAAAGCAGTATAGTTTCTGAAGCCTCTGGGATAACTGAATAAACTGAAAAGTTTAATATAAAAATAAAAAATAAAGGCATTTGATACAAAATTAGGGGATTCAAAATGACCAAACCAGCCCAGAAGGAGGAAGGATTGCTGTGTTTGACTCAAACCCAGTGTTTCTCAATGTTGATCCTGGATGACCCACTGTATGTTGGATTTCACTACCAATGATGTCACTCCATTTGACTAGGGGTGTAGAACTCCAGTCCTGGAGAGCTACATGGCGTGCAGGCTTTTATTCCAGCCCAGCACTAATACACCAGATGAAACTGGTCGTGATCCCGACTGATGAACATCAAATCAAATCAAATGTTATTTGTCCACAGTCCTTGGTAGCGGGCCGCGTCGGTTTAGCTTGTCCGGAAGCAAGACCTCGGTGTCCGAGACGTGGCTGGTTTTCCGTTTGTAGTCCGTGATTGTCTGTAGACCCTGCCACATCCGTCTCGTGTCTGAGCCGTTGAATTGCGACTCCACTTTGTCTCTATACTGACGTTTTGCCTGTTTGATTGCATTGCGGAGTGAATAACTACACTGTTTGTATTCGGCCATATTCCCAGTCACCTTCAAGGGAACCAATGAACTGGAACACCTTGAATCTGCTATTTTAGAATGATTCCAAGACAGAACATAACACATGTGAAATAGCTGGAACAATTTAAAGTTACATTTTTTTTACATTTAATTCAGCAGTTTTTAAATTGGAGTTATAGGTTGAAATGAAAACCTGCATACAAGGTGGGTCCCCACTCCCCAGGAACTCTAGCCCATGTCGGTGGCCACATGGTGGGCGTTCGGGGGGCTCACCTGAGGGGTCAAAGTCCTGGAAGTAGTCAGGGCAGTGCTGTTCTGAAGTGAAGCCTGCCTCTGTGTCGTCCCAGCACAGCCACCCATCCCAGGTCCGGTTACACACTGGCCCTGCAGCATAGAAACCATCAGAGTTCAAATAAAGCAACTGTTCAAATAAAGCAGGAGCACTGAGAGGTCACTGACACTGTCTGCAACAAGAATCAACACTGTGGTTAATTGAAGCAGGTCACGTCAATCAATACACAGTTGAAATCAATATGTGATGTAAGTAAATATGTTGTTTGTTGACATCACACTCAGTAGTTATTGGAGACACCTGCTGATATATCATGTTGCTAATGCTAACGTCTTTATTTATTTTCGCCTCCATATCAATTTTTGTACATTACTAACGAATGAACAACTGTTGATTCTGCCAATGCTCCTAATTGTATGGTGGCAATGAGACATTACTGTGGAGAACCCAGATATTGAAACATCCCACATCCATATCAGACTGAATTCTAAATATAGAACTGCTTCCTGACTCTGTCTTCCATCCACCATAAAAGTCCAGTTGACTAAAATCTATTTGAGGAAAAAACATTGAATCAGAAAGGAATATAAATTCCCTTTCTTGGGTTTAAATTTTGAATATCAGCCAGGATGTGTTTTTACCCATGCCTGTCTCACTTTGTACTTTGCTTCTCTTTCCTCTAGTAGTCGGGTGTTTCAGACTTTGATTTGACAACAGGGGTGGGATGTGTGTTTTAAAGCTTTGGATTTAAATTGACAATCCTCTGGCATGTGTTGACAATAATGCACTTCCCCAAATATCTCCAAATATTTTGGTTCGATAAATCAGCTCAGTGAAGATTATGTTTAGTCTTTAAAACGTTTTGGTATTACACCTCTAGGGCTCCCCTAAAAATAAGAGTGACTGAACACAGCTAACACTTTAAGTCTGTTCTGTCAGATGCTCCCTCTCTCTCCTGAAGCCCCTGCTGCTCTCCCCTCCTCACCCCTCCTCACCCCTCCTCACCCCCTCACCACCACACACACTCTCAGACAGACACCCTAGAGCCCCATCTTCCTGTGTGATAGGATTGCTAATTAGCCAAGACGCCAAAGGCGAACATCCCCTAGCTGATTGCCGGTGTGACTGCAATGCTAATCCGACACAACGCTAGTGGACTCCCATCCAAATGAGAGGTTTACAGCAACTTGCGTAAATTACACCAAATGACTGCAGCACTGATATATTGGCATTCCTCTCAGTCCCTCAGTCCCTCAGGCTTGCTTAAGATGAATTGTCTCCTCACCTGTCGACTGGCTAACGTTAATGGTCTGGATACAAATAGACTGGTGAGATGATCACACCTTGTTAGCCATTGACTACACAAAACAGAAGCTTTTCTTTCTTCTCTCTATCAAAGAGCTCCTCGTTGGACATCAGGTGGTCAACTCGAGGGCTTGTGTTACATGAATCGATCCCACTTAGGATTCAAACTCATGCATGAGCACAAGCACTCACTAATCAAGTCATCCTACCTAATGGGCTGAAGATAAAGCCAATAACCATCTTTTTTTTACCGTTAGGCAAATACATATTTTTATGTCAATGTAGTGCCTTGCAAAAGTATTCATCCCCCTTGGCATATTTCCTATTTTGTTGCATTACAACCTGTAATTTAAATGGATTTATTTTTGGATTTCATGTAATGGACCTACACAAAATAGTCCAAATTGGTGAAGTGGAATTAAATAAATAACTTGTTTAAAAAAATTATAATAAATAAATAAAATAAAAGTGGTGCGTGCATATGTATTCACACCCTTTGCTATGAAGCCCCTAAATAAGATCTGGTGCAACCAATTACCTTCAGAAGTCACATAATTAGTTAAATAAAGTCCACCTGTGTGAAATCTAAGTGTCACATGATCTGTCATATGATCTCAGTATATATACACCTGTTCTGAAAGGACCCAGAGACTGCAACACCACTAAGCAAGGGACACCGCCAAGCAAGTGGCACCATGAAGACCAAGGAGCTCTCCAAACAGGTCAGGGACAAAGTTGTGGAGAAGTACAGATCAGGGTTGGGTTATAAAAAAAATATCAGAAACTTTGAACATCCCACGGAGCACCATTAAATCCATTATTAAAAAATTGAAAGAATATGGCACCACAACAAACCTGCCAAGAGAGGGCCGCCCACCAAAACTCACGGACCAGGCAAGGAGGGCATTAATCAGAGAAGCAACAAAGACACCAAAGATAACCCTGAAGGAGCTGCAAAGCTCCACAGCGGAGATTGGAGTATCTGTCCATAGGACCACTTTAAGCCGTACACTCCACAGAGCTGAGCTTTACAGAAGAGTGGCCAGAAAAAAGCCATTGCTTAAAGAAAAAAATAAGCAAACACATTTGGTGTTCGCCAAAAGGCATGTGGGAGATTCCCCAAACATATGGAAGAAGGTACTCTGGTCAGATGGGACTAAAATTTAGCTTTGGCCATCAAGGAAAACGCTATGTCTGGCGCAAACCCAACACCTCTCATCACCCCGAGAACACCATCCCCACAGTGAAGCATGGTGGTGGCAGCATCATGCTGTGGGGATGTTTTTCATTGGCAGGGACTGGGAAACTGGTCAGAATTGAAGGAATGATGGATGGCGCTAAATACAGGGAAATTCTTGAGGGAAACATGTTTTGAGAGATTTGAGACTGGGACGGAGGTTCACCTTCCAGCAGGACAATGACTCTAATCATACTGCTAAAGCAACACTCGAGTGGTTTAAGGGGAAACGTAAATGTCTTGGAATGGCCTAGTCAAAGCCCAGACCTCAATCCAATTGAGAATCTGTGGTATGGCTTAAAGATTGCTGTACACCAGCAGAACCCATCTAACTTGAAGGAGCTGGAGCAGTTTTGCCTTGAAGAATGGGCAAAAATCCTAGTGGCTAGATGTGCCAAGCTTATGGAGACATACCCCAAGAGACTTGCAGCTGTAATTGCTGCAAAAGGTGGCTCTATAAAGTATTGACTTTGGGGGGGTGAACAGTTATGCATGCTGAAGTTCTGTTTTTCTGTCTTATTTCTTGTTTGTTTCACAAGAAAATATATTTTGCATTTTCAAAGTGGTAGGCATGTTGTGTAAATCAAATGAAACAAACCCCCCAAAAAATCCATTTTAATTCCAGGTTGTAAGGCAACAAAATAGGAAAAATGCCAAGGGGGGTAAATACTTTCGCAAGCCACTGTAGCATCCCAATTTTGCTACAAGACAACTTTGCCCTTTATGGGATTCTGAGGCTCACTCCCCCCCACACACACATAATAATTCACCATGACCCACTTTGCCAATGACATGGGTGCCTGAAAACATGTCATCCATTTCTGTTTTTATTAACCTATTTTGTTGTGGTCGTTATCCTTCATGATTTTCTGGTAGCACTCGAACTGGGCTGTCACAATCTTGTTCCTGGTGACTCCTATGTCGTGGTAGACATTGAGCTGTAGGTGATTCTGGGTACTGTTCACCTCTGGGCTAGCCGCAACTAAGATCTGCAAGGAAGAGAACCCATTTCATCACATACCATACCATGACACATAGCATCACAAACCATACCATACCATACCATACCATACCATACCATACCATTACGCATAGCATCACATACCATACCATACCATAACATAGCATAACACATAGCATCACATGACATAATTAATACAGAATAATCAAGGGAGCAGTATCAAGTTAAGCGCAACAAATCATATAAAGCTTAAGTGAAATTCATCAACATTCCTTTAGAACTCTAGCTGATTACTTTAGAACTCTCGCTGCAGTCTTTTGCTAAACATAACACAGGAATGACCTTATTCATATTTTATAGCAGTCATCTAAAGCTAAATTAACGGGAGGGTTTATAGTTTGTCATCTCCATCATTAGTTTGTTGAGTCTTTTGGCTGTAAACAAATAGCTACACAACACAGTACATTTAGGATATGTGTCTGCAGCCAGGTTTGTCCCTGCTGCATTCTATATTTGAACTCCACAGGGACTGATTCAAACGGGACGCTCAGTCACCATATTCTTATTTAGGAAACAGGAAGGGACTATAATGTAGAGCGAAGCGACTCCCTTCAAATCCATAGAAAATTTAAGTTAATGGTGTACATAGAAATGTCAAACCCCCCAATGTGAACCCAAAGACTATGGGGCAACTTTAAATTGCAAAATCTTCTCACAAAGGCCTTTACAAAATGTCATGCCAAAATACTGAAATTGTCGGGACTGGGTGGGCAGAAAATCAACTTCTTCCATATTGCGGAATCATTAGGTGCACCATCAATGAATGCCAAACTAAAAAGCCAAAGCAAGGATACACTGCTTTGTATTCAATGGCTGTTTTCCTGATATTTCTGTTCTTTTTACATTGTAGAATAATAGTGAAGACATCAAAACTATGAAATAACACATATGGAATCATGTAGTAACCAAAAAAGTGTTAAACAAATCAAAATATATTTTATTTTTGAGATTCTTCAAATAGCCACACTTTGCCTTGATGACAGCTTTGCACACTCTTGGCTTTCCCTCAACCAGCTTCATGAGGTAGCCCCTTGGAATACATTTCAATTAACTGATGATTTGGACCGCACAGTGAAGGAAAGCAGCCAACTCCTTCAAGACTGTTAGAAAAGCATTCCACATGAAGCTGGTTGAGAGAATGCCAAGAGTGTGAAAAGCTGTCATCAAGGCAAAGGGTGGTTACTTTGAAGAATCTTAAATATAAAACATATTTTCATTTGTTTAACACTTTTTTGGTTACCACATGATTCCATATTTTGACTGGTACTGTATATTCTATTATATTGACCACTTGCCAATCTTACATGCACCTTATTGATTATTCATCAATATAAACGGTCATTCACCAAAGTTATTTAGATTTTCTGCATAAAGAAATCACTAGAGTGAAAAAGGATATATACACCAATTAATGCACCCAACAAACTGTGGTGTTCTATTACTGAGCAGAGTATTAAAATGGCACATATGTTATACAGTGTATGAACCCCACCAGTGACACAGTAGACATGAAAATAGCATTTCCCTGCACAATATGGTCCTGCACTTATGGGTGTGTGTGTGTGTGTGTGTGTGTGTGTGCGCGCGCGTGCGTGCGTGCGTGCACGTGTGCGTGTGTGTGTGACAGAGAGAGCGGCAGATAGAGATATACAGTAAAGAGAGAAAAAGAGAGGGTAAGGGAAGTTAATTCTTGCCTTAGTGGGAGTACCCAGTAGGAGACAGATGACCATCCAACAGCACCCAAAACAATCCATCTTCTTTTTTGCCATTTCAAACGATCCACTCTTTAATGACTATCGATCTGTTGGAAGGAAAACATAGCCATTGAAACAGAAACACAGACACACAGTAAATGTAAATGTCATTACACCATTAACTGTTCTTAGTAAGAAGAGGGTTGGACAGGGTTTCTCTGTTTTTTTCAGGTTTTCGCTCTGAAAATAACAACTCTTTAATAGAAAAACAACACAATTGGATGTTCTAAGTCCACAACAATGCTTAAACCACATCACGAGACCAATTTTGAGGTCTGGAACAAAATCGTAGAAATGTTGAATTCTGGGTGTAGTCACAGTTTAATGCAAATGCGCACCACCCAGAGACCGTTGTTTGTTTAGCTGCGTTTCTGTAGCGTTCATTTGATTGCAGAGTTTGCAAAACAAATAGCCACTGGATTGATGTAAATAATCATGATATCATTCTACCAGGTAGGCATAGGCCTACCTTTGTAGTTAACATTTAATTGAGAAGGTTTTTGGCAAAGCCTTTCCATCTACCAGCAGACGTTATCATTAGCATTATCACTAACGGCTACAAAGTGACATACAGCACACAGACAAGGGCGGCAGGTAGCCTAACTGTTAAGAGCGTTGGGCCAGTAATCAAAAGGTCACTGGTTCAAATCCCCGAGCCAGCAAGGTGGAAAGAATCTGCCTTTCGGCCCTCGAGTAAGGCAGTTAACCTCCAACAACTGATCCCTGGGTGCAGATGTTGATTAAGGCAGCTCACTGATTCAGAGAGGTTGGGTTAAATGTGGAAGATACATTTCAGTTGAATGCATTCAGTTGTGCAACTGACTAGGTATCCCCCTGTGCTGTTTCAGGAAAACATGATTTCCTACTAAGTTGAATTCTATCCTAGTTCTCTCCCTCAGCCCATAATTATATCCTGTTTCTCTATCTGGTTATCTCAGCCCATAACTCTTGTGCGCTCTTAAAGGGGCATGCATCCATTTAACATGAACATCACAGCAATCATCTCCATCACTCGTTCCCTCCAATATAAACACATACACCCATTTGCTCTCTACTTTAAATCCAACGGAACTCTCAAAGGAAGTGAGCGCTCTTGTCCGCCCCCTCCTCAGATTATTTCCAACCACGGACATCACATGGGCTCCGTAGTGCAGCTGTGGGCAGTGCTGTGCCATCACCATTACTTAAGGCAACAGAGCATGCACATGCACTCCAGTTCAGTTCTTATTGGCCTGGAGGATGAGCAGAGGGCACTGGGGAGAGTGAAGAAACACCTGATCTCTAATATGTTCAAACTTTATTGACTTGGAGGCATATTTCTTGTACAACTGCCATTTTCTCATCTTGGTGTAGTCCTGATGTATTGAAAACATATACAGTAAAAAGCGTTTGCTAGTCCACACAATCTTTGAGAAAAGTATTTATATTGCTCTGTTCGTATTTTGAAATTCTCATAGAGAATTTGCATAAAAATTACATTTTGATATTCCCAATGCATAGTGGACACAACTCTTTGTCAGGTGGATCAGAACAGTCTCTTGGACGTTATTGTATACGAATCACGATTTAGAAGCATCGCCCTGACACTTTGGACAGGAAAGCTTACAGATTGTCCCTTTAATGTGAGTGTTGTGGAACTTGTCAGGAAAGAGCCACAAAAGACTATGCATTTAAAACAGTGTGGTAACAGTTTGAGGTTGCAGCATGGCTGGTGCATAGTTTATCAGACAAAATTCAAATGTGCACATGCCCCTCAGGTCGAACAAATTTGCTTTTCAAAATCGAGGGAAGATGAGGGAATTTCATTGTTAAACAAATGTGGTTGCCGTATTGGCCTAGACAAGACTAAATTTCTGCACAAACGTCATTTAGCAGACGCTCTTATCCAGAGCGACTTACAGTAGTGAGTGCAATACATTTTCATATTTGTTCATACTGGTCTAGCACTTACAAGCAATAATCCAGCTGATAAACGAGACATGCAGGCATGTTTGCAGAGTCAGAGTTCAATGCGATGTATCGGCTGAACATTGACATCATTGCAGTAATGTTGCTATTTGGATAGCTGTTAGCCGGAACAGACACAACTTTTGAGACAGCAGTGAAGAGCATTCCTGACACACAAGCCTCCACTGTGTATTCAACTGTTATAACATACTATGTTAGCTAAATATGTCTGTTTATGGGAGGGGAGCTGTGCTACTTGAGTGGTAGGGTTAAGCTGTGCTACTTGAGTGGTAGGGTTAAGCTGTGCTACTTGAGTGGTAGGGTTAAGCTGTGCTACTTGAGTGGTTAAGAACTACCCTTATTGGCCTAAAGGAGTAGGACATTTTTATCCTTCAAGTTGCTAATTCAATTAAACTGGAATGCAATTGAGCCAGGAGAATAAGAAATACAACTGAGAGAAAAACATTGCTGTTTGTATTCAAGAACATCCAGCCTGGATATCACAAAAATGGGGTAAAAAATTACAACAACAAAATAAAGATTAAAAAAAGAACATCCAGCCAACAATTCAATGTCATTTTTCACAACACGGTTAGTAACCCCTACCTTTCTAAATAGACTCGGTGTGCACAGAAAGAATAATAACTTTTTAGAGAATGCACAACACACTAATATATCAAGGCCTACAGATGTGGTATCTTAATTTGATTACCCTATTGCAGGAAAACTTTCGCAGGTTGACCTTTATTGTCATGCGTCTTGTCGTTGAGGCAGAACCGAGCGATTAGCCCCTTAGATAGGCCAGCCGCAAAGTCAAAAATTGGCCATAGGGCCTATTGTAAAAATGTATGAAAACAAAGATGAGCTTTTTGGTCTTATTTTAACGTTAGGGTTAGGCATTCATTTTGCAGTCTGGTTAAGGTTAGGGTTAAGCATTGTGTAAAATCAGATTGTATGACTTTGTGGCTGTGCCAGATAGTGACCACTCCGCAGAGCTGCTTCCAGAACAAGATTCATGACGAAAAATGCTAACCTGCAGAACTTTCCTGCTATGTAGGAAATGTAAAATGTATAGTGTATTTGAGCTTTAAAAAGGATTCTGAAGTTTCTCATTTCCACTTTGAAATTTAATGAAAAAATGTATCAACCCCTACAAAAATGTCCAATAATTATAATCCACCTAATTATTCAGATTTCCAGTTGCTGCAGTATTATTTTCCTGCTGTAGCAAACTGGCTCAAATTAAGATCCTCCATCATACCTCTGCCTCAGAGCCCAACAAACATGAACATGGGTAACTTCACGTTGTCCTGCGCTATGCTATCTATTCTAGAGACCCTAGATCCAGGCCAGGGGTATGAATGCCTGCATCCCAAATGTGCTTGGAATTAAAAAGCCATTACACCAGGGAAATACTGGGACTGGGTTTGTAAAACATTATGGCAACGTACAAATTGGAAACAGACAGGAAACTATCAGCTGCACTGTCACACACTAATGGTCCTCGTTGCCAAATACCCCAGCTGTATTGGAGTGGCTGACTCCAGCCTTTTACAAAACTGAGACTACAGTCAAGGATGGATCTGTCCAATGACAACATAGGCTTAAAATATATTACAGAATTCATCCATGGTTTATTTGCATAGGATTTAGATATGCAGTGCTACTTCATGATACACATCCCAGTGGGTAAAACTTGGCTAAACTGATTTTAAAATGACGTAAACTAGTTTTGCCCACCGGGGTATCGACTGAGAAGTTTGTAGAAATGTGTTATCTAATCAGCACACCGGCTTAAGATACCAAGAGAGAAAAACTTAGACAATATCTGCAAAAGCCATTTCCATTTCATTGTTGTTGTAATGTTGGAAAAACATGTTTTCACTTTGTCATTATGGGGTATAGTGTGTAGATGGGTGAGAACATATATATATGTAATCCATTTTGAATTCAGGCTGTAACACAACACAATGTAGCTCTGTAGCTCTGATATTTGGGTAAGACAAGAGAAGAACCAAGGGCTCATTAAATAGGGTGAAATGTTCATTGCAGATACAATTCTATTGTAATATAACGAAACAATAAAATATAATTTCATGGTGTGGAGTAGCCAACCATGTCCTCTTCATCCACTACATCTTTACCTACAGCAGGGATGTTTTCTCCGTCTGAAACGCGGCCCACAGTGAAGGGCCTCGGCTTGGTTATTTATCTATTTATTTATGTATGGCTTCTACAGTACGTACATCAGAGTAGTAGGCCAGGGAAGAGGTTAGTCACAGGGCCTTTGTCATGAAACAACCGTATTTCTTCAGAGAGTTCCCTGGGAAATATGCAGAACAGCTGTGCGTTCTCGCCCGTCGCTGCAAGCGAACAAACCAACGAGCCAGCGAGCAAGTAGCCTTCGCATTTATCAACTCCATTGTCCGTCAATATGGTTGTGTGTTGTAAACATCCTACAGGATGTTTGCTCCCCATCCTTTCCAAGTTCCTCTGAATGGCATTTAGAAAAGCCATTTATTTGACTATTTAGAGAACGCTCAAACATTGCGCTCTTTTTCTCACAATCTGAGCCGCTGCCATTACATTTATCAGTCAATAGCACACCAAACGTAGAACAATCGCAAGGAAACATACATAAAGATTGGCCAGATAGAATGCTTACATAATTTCCATCACTGTTTAAGAAATTAAAATAGTAAAATGGCAACTGGAGCGCCTAGATAAGAGCTGTGTGTGTACCTAAGAACAAAAACAGTCTGCTGGCAAAATATTGTTCGTTGTTTATCTTTCTTTGTAAAGGCAGTATTCAGCAAAGGTGGGTGTATTTTCTGCTTTACATATTTCTAAATGACTTCACGATTCACACGTTTGAACATTGAGTTCAACAAGTGTGTAGGAACGATCCTTGGGGAGAGAGGGAGGAGGTTTGTCCCATTTCTTAAAGGTCAGTGCTGCAGTCAACATGCAGCTTTAAAACATTAAACTAGTGGCAGATGTCACATGGTAACTAGGGGAGGACTGACGGGCTTCTGGCTGCTTTTAGGTCTGGAATAACCCAGAGTAGCCCAGAGTAAACCTACTCCTGGGCATTGTATTTATAAAGTGCCTCAGAGAAGGAGTGCAGATTTAGGATCAGGCCATCCCAGTTCATTCATTACAATCTAAAAGGCAAAACTGAACCGAGAACAGCACTGCTACTCTGAAATACATTATGAATACGGGGCCAGGACAACAACAAACAACATACTCATTGGAGAAGCTCAATGGAGAGTCAGGTTATCAGTTATCGGCTATCAGGTTTCCCTTCACTGTAGTACAAAGAGAAGTGGCACCGCATGGACTTTGATGAAAAGTTCTCTTCATTTTCTCTTATAGTGTGCAGGTGAATGACGTACGGCACTCTTTCCTACACGAGATTCAAGGCAACAGGTGGTTGAGTGCACAGGCACTATCAGCTGTGACCATGAAACACTTTTGTAGGGACCCGACATAAGGATTGCATGTGGTGGATGATGTGTTTGAATGAATTTGAATCCAGCTTTATGGAGAGCATTTAATATTATCCAGCTGGGCTGTCTTTATTTGCATATGCATATGCTGCTTTCAAGACCTGCTAAGAAGCCCTGTGTTAATGTCAAGGGAATGTATTCGGCGAAACACCGTTCAAAGCAAATGGTTTATTAGACCCATCTGTATGTCGTAATTCAATATATTGAACTCTCTGTCTAGCACATATGGGGAACTTGGGTTGCAAAAGGATAGCAAATTAGCAATCGTTGGTTCCTAGAATGTCTCTTGATGGGTAACGACCTTTGGTTTCTAGTGACCAAAGATCAGTACCCTACAAGTAAACATTTATTAATTGGTCCTGTTTTCTGCATTGTCACATTTCAGGAACCTACCAGAGGGGATTGGAACCTATTTGTGTATGTTGAAATATGACTAAATGAGAGCCTGGTGAGTAATATATAATAATTTATAAAAAATATAATATAGTATAATGATATTATATATATATATATATATATATATATATATATATATATATATATATATATATATATATATATATATATATATATATACTACCAGTCAAAGGTTTGGACACACCTAACCATTCAAGGGATTTCTTTATTTTTACTATTTAAATACATTTAAATTGTAGAATAATAGTGAATAAATCACAACTATGAAATAACACCCAAAAAGTGTTAAACAAATCAAAATATATTTTATATTTGAGAATCTTCAACTAGCCACCCTTTGCCTTGATGACAGCTTTGCACACTCTTGGCATTCTCTCAACCAGCTTCACCTGGAATGCTTTTCCAACAGTTTTGAAGGAGTTCCCACATATGCTGAGCTCTTGTTGGCTGCTTTTCCTTCACTCTGCGGTCTGACTCATCCCAAACCATCTCAATTGTGTTGAGGTCGGGTGATTGTGGAGGCCAGGTCATCTGATGCAGCCCTCCATCACTCTCCTTCTTGGTAAAATAGCCCTTACACAGCCTGGATGTGTGTTGGGTCATTGTCCTGTTGAAAAACAAATGATAGTCCCACTAAGCCCAAACCAGATAGGATGGCGTATCACTGTAGAATGCTGTGGCAGCCATGCTGGTTAAGTGTGCCTTGAATTCTAAATAAATCACAGACAGTCACACCATAACACCTCCTCCTCAATGCTTTACGTTGGGAACTAGACATGCGGAGATCATCCGTTCACCCACACCGACACAAAGACACAGCGGTTGGAACCAAAAATCTCCAATTGGTTTCCTTTAGTAGTGGTTTCTTTGCAGCAATTCGACCATGAAGGCCTGATTCACGCAGTCTCCTCTGAACAGTTGATGTTGAGATGTGTCTGTTACTTGAACTCTGTGAAGCATTTATTTGGGCTGCAATTTCTGAGGCTGGTAACTAATGAACTTATCATCTGCAGCAGAGTTAACTCTGGGTCTTCCATTCCTGTCGCGGTCCTCATGAGAGCCAGTCTCCTCATAGCGCTTTATATAGCGCTTATATATATATATATATATATATATATATATATATATGTAACAACCAACCCAGAAGCAGAAGACCAAACAAGAAAATGTTCTGTCATGTTCTCAGAACCTTCTAGGAACATTATTGGAACGTCTTCTGGGCTGTGCACTAACTCTGTGGCATCAGACTCTCTGGGTCCCTACCATATGATCATGGACGTTCCTGACCTCACATCTCAGGCGGCATCCATGTTAGCAGGACAGAACGGACGTAGCTCGTCATGTTGGCTCCCAGTTCGCCTTGGGCACTACCGGATGTCAGGGAAAACAACAAGAAACCAGACAGGAAGGAGCCGCTTTACAAGTGGACATGCAAGGACCCAAACGTGTTAGACATGAGTGTTATGTTTAAACAACCATCATATAGGAAGGACATCGCCTAAACTAGCTCATCTGACCCACTTGTGGAAAACAGCAGATAAACACAGGGGCATGCAGTATAAAGCAGACACTCGTGTTGGGGCAAGAGAAGAGGCTTCATATTGGCACTGCAAGCGGGAATAAAGGAGCTTATGCCCGCTTTCCTCCTCACCCAGATGCCAAGCCTTTGTCTCTTCCCACACCGGCCTGCAGATGGTTTGCCAACCCTCCCAAAGCTTTGCATGCACACTCAAGAATCTACCCACCATTGTGTTACTCACTAGGGGCTAACTAAGACAAGGCCAGCGAAGGCATTCCGAACATTTGTTGAGAAGGAGGAAGTCTCAAGGAGGTATCCCTGGTGCTAAATGACTATTGGACACACAATGGTAGAGCATGCGGTTAGTAAGGGGCAGCAGGTAGCTTAGTGGGTAAGAGCGTTGTGCCAGTAACCGGAAGGTCGCTGGTTCTAATCCCAGAGCCGACTAGGTGAAAAATCTGTTGATGTGCCCTTAAGCAAGGCACTTAACCCTAATTGCTCTGGATAAGAGTGTCTGCTAAATGACTAAAATGTAAGGTAGCATTACAAAACATAGCAAAACATTATTTTTGCCTTCATTAAATATACTTGCCAAATCACAAGTGACCTTCGAAGGTTATAACTAGAGAGATGTTTTAAATTTTGATGAGATTAAAGTGCAAACGTATCAAGTGCCATGTAATGTACCTTGCTGAAGTATCAGGAAGGTGCCAAGAGCAAAATGAGGCACAGGACAGTCAGGACAGTAAGGACAGTAAAGACAGTTAGGACAGTTAGGACAGTCAGGACAGTAAGGACAGTCAGGACAGTTAGGACAGTCAGGACAGTCAGGACAGTTAGGACAGTCAGGACAGTAAGGACAGTTAGGACAGTTAGGACAGTCAGGACAGTAAGGACAGTTAGGACAGTTAGGACAGTCAGGACAGTCAGGACAGTCAGGACAGTCAGGACAGTCAGGACAGTTAGGACAGTTAGGACAGTCAGGACAGTTAGGACAGTTAGGAGAGTCAGGACAGTAAGGACAGTTAGGACAGTTAGGACAGTCAGGACAGTCAGGACAGTCAGGACAGTCAGGACAGTTAGGACAGTTAGGACAGTCAGGACAGTCAGGACAGTAAGGACAGTCAGGACAGTCAGGACAGTAAGGACAGTTAGGACAGTTAGGACAGTCAGGACAGTAAAGACAGTTAGGACAGTCAGGATGGTTAGGACAGTCAAGACAGTAATAACAGTCAGGACAATAAAGACAGTCAGGAAGGTTAGGACATTCGGGACAGTAAGGACAGCCTTAGATTTAAAACAACGTAATATGACAGAGCCTGACATCCTGTATTTCAACCATATAGACAAAGTTGACATGTTGCCCTTGTGTCTTGGTAGACTAAACTAAGTTAAATTTTCTGCCAACCTACACATGTACTGCCTTGGAGAAGACAATCTTAAATTGCTCAAGCAACAACAGTAACTCTCTTTCTTAATGAATGAATAATACATTTATAAAAATACAGAAATGTCTGCCTGAAAACAAGATACAACCCTTATTTGTACCACTTTGGTTTGCTGCCTACAATGTCATGTCATCCTTGAACAAAGCAATGTGTAATCATCTTATTTGTTTACAAGGCAAATAGGAAAAACAAGGTGAAAATCCAAAACAAGGGGAAAAACCAAAGAAAAAAAAACACATACACACACATGCATGACACTTGCACTACATAAAACCCACACACACACACACACACACACACACACACACACACACACAGAGGACACTCATGGGAAAGAATACAGTTTCAAAGGTTTGCTATGTTGCACAGAGGAGAAAAAACATTTTAGTCATTTAGCAGACGCTCTTATCCAGAGCAACTTACAGTTAGTGAGTGCATACATTTTCATACTGGCCCCCCGTGGAAACGAACCCACAAACCTGGCGTTGCAAGCGCCATGCTCTACCAACTGAGCTACAGGGGACAGCTGTAAAAATACAGGGGTATACATACAACAAGGACGAGCAGCACCTGTAGAGTTAATAACAGGGGTATGATTTCAATGTCGTCTTGAGTTACGGTATATGCTAGTTTAAATAGCCTAACCTGCATAGCATTAGCCTACCTCTTTTTAAAGTTAAAGAAACCTGAAGCAGAAGCCTGTAGGAAACTATAGCTATAGCTATACTTGGACCACATTTGAACAGGTCGTTTGATGCTCACATGTAGTCAAGTGCAGTGGGTAAATATGCCGTGCAGTGTTGTATCTAGTGATTACACTGACATTCATCCCCTAGGGGGTTTCAGGATATACGCCACTGTGGAAAAGTTGTTTGTTTACCTTTATGATCTGAACTCTATCTTCTTATCTGTGGTTTGCTTACTTCCACAAGACATAAATTACATACTGGGCCTTTAGTCCTTTATCAGAGCTCCTAATGGGATACCATTACATAATTGGCATTTAGTCCTTTATCAGAGCTCCTAATGGGATACCATTACATACTGGGAATGTAGTCCTTTATCAGAGCTCCTAATGGGATACCATTACATACTGGGCCTTTAGTCCTTTATCAGAGCTCCTAATGGGATACCATTACATACTGGGCATTTAGTTATTTATCAGAGCTTCTAATGGGATACCATTACATACTGGGCATTTAGTCCTTTATCAGAGCTCCTAATGGGATACCATTACATACTGGGCATTTAGTTCTTTATCAGAGCTCCTAATGGGATACCATTACATACTGGGCATTTAGTCCTTTATCAGAGCTCCTAATGGGATACCATTACATACTGGGCCTTTAGTCCTTTATCAGAGCTCCTAATGGGATACCATTACATACTGGGCATTTAGCCCTTTATCAGAGCTTATAATGGGATACCATTACATACTGGGCATTTAGTCCTTTATCAGAGCTCATAATGGGATACCATTACATACTGGGCATTTAGCCCTTTATCAGAGCTTATAATGGGATAGCATTACATACTGGGCATTTAGTCCTTTATCAGAGCTCATAATGGGATACCATTACATACTGGGAATTTAGTCCTTAATCAGAGCTCATAATGGGATACCATTACATACTGGGCATTTAGTCCTTTATCAGAGGTTCTAATGGGATACCATTACATACTGGGCCTTTAGTCCTTTATCAGAGCTTCTAATGTGATATCATTACATACTGGGCATTTAGTCCTTTATCAGAGCTCCTAATGGGATACCATTACATACTGGGCATTTAGCCCTTTATCAGAGCTTATAATGGGATCCCATTACATACTGGGCATTTAGTCCTTTATCAGAGCTCCTAATGGGATACCATTACATACTGGGCATTTAGTCCTTTATCAGAGCTCCTAATGGGATACCATTACATACTGGGCATTTAGTCCTTTATCAGAGCTCCTAATGGGATACCATTACATACTGGGCATTTAGTCCTTTATCAGAGCTCCTAATGGGATACCATTACATACTGGGCATTTAGTCCTTTTTTCAGAGCTTCTAATGGGATACCATTACATACTGGGCATTTAGTCCTTCATCAGAGCTTATAATGGGATACCATTACATACTGGGCATTTAGTCCTTTATCAGAGCTTCTAATGGGATACCATTACATAATGGGCATTTAGTCCTTTATCAGAGCTTATAATGGGATACCATTACATACTGGACATTTAGTCCTTTATCAGAGCTTCTAATGGGATACCATTACATACTGGGCATTTAGTCCTTTATCAGAGCTTATATGGGATACCATTACATACTGGGCATTTAGTTCTTTATCAGAGCTTCTAATGGGATACCATTACATACTGGGCCTTTAGTCCTTTATCAGAGCTTATAATGGGATACCATTACATACTGGGCATTTAGTCCTTTATCAGAGCTCATAATGGGATACCATTACATACTGGGCATTTAGTTCTTCATCAGAGCTCCTAATGGGATACCATTACATACTGGGCATTTAGTCCTTTATCAGAGCTCCTAATGGGATACCATTACATACTGGGCATTTAGTCCTTTATCAGAGCTTCTAATGGGATACCATTACATACTGGGCATTTAGTTCTTTATCAGAGCTTATAATGGGATACCATTACATACTGGGCCTTTAGTCCTTTATCAGAGCTTATAATGGGACACCATTACATACTGGGCATTTAGTCCTTTATCAGAGCTCATAATGGGATACCATTACATACTGGGCATTTAGTTCTTTATCAGAGCTCCTAATGGGATACCATTACATACTGGGCCTTTAGTCCTTTATCAGAGCTCCTAATGGGATACCATTACATACTGGGCATTTAGTCCTTTATCAGAGCTTATACGGGATACCATTCCCCGAAGTTGGTATCCCTCTGGGAAATATAATCCATCTTGGAAATATACAGTTATTATATTATTCTATTATAAACAAATAAAGAAAAGGCCAGTGGGGATTGGACCGTTCAACCCACTGGGCCTTTAGTCCATCTAAATTTAACCATGTCACTCCATCCATCCATCCCACTTCCTGAGACCAGTCTACAAACAACCATCCACAGGCTCACATCTCTATTCTACGCCAAGAAAAGGGGATTTCAAGACTACCAAAGGAACACAGAAGGGTATGAGGGCTCAGAGTAGAAGTTGGCCTGGTTGAGGACCTACCGATCTAGGATGAGGTTACCCTTCCCAAATCTTCCCATAATCATTATAGACTGAGAGTAAAACGGTTTAACTGCAACTATAATGGATAAAGGGCAACTGGTGGGTCTTTTTTAGTAGCCCATCTATTGCCTTATTCACACTGTAGGGCAGACCCGAACCGTACTGTCCAGCCCAGAACCGCTCCTCCTGTCCAGCCCAGTTTAGCTCCTCCTGTCCAGCCCAGTACCGCTCCACCTGTCCAGCCCAGTTTAGCTCCTCCTGTCTAGCCCAGTACCGCTCCTCCTGTCCAGCCCAGTACCGCTCCTCTTGTCCAGCTCAGTACCGCTCCTCCTGTCCAGCCCAGTTTAGCTCCTCCTGTTCAGCACAGTACCGCTCCTCCTGTCCAGCCCAGTACCGCTCCTCCTGTCCAGCTCAGTACAGCTCCTCCTGTCCAGCCCAGTTTGGCTCCTCCTGTCCAGCCCTGTACCGCTCCTCCTGTCCAGCTCATTACCGCTCCTCCTGTCCAGCTCAGTTTGGCTCATCCTGTCCAGCTCAGTACCACTCCTCCTGTCCAGGTCACTGTGGCTCCTCCTGTCCAGCCCAGTACCGCTCCTCCTGTCCAGCTCAGTACCGCTCCTCCTGTCCAGATCAGTACTGCTCCTCCTGTCCAGCCCAGTACCGCTCCTCCTGTCCAGCTCAGTACCGCTCCTCCTGTCCAGATCAGTACTGCTCCTCTTGTCCAGCCCAGTACCACTCCTCCTGTCCAGCTCAGTACCGTTCCTCCTGTCCAGATCAGTACCGCTCCTCCTGTCCAGCCCAGTACCACTCCTCCTGTCCAGCTCAGTACCACTCCTCCTGTCCAGCTCAGTACCGCTCCTCCTGTCCAGATCAGTACCGCTCCTCCTGTCCAGCCCAGTATTGTGAAAGCGATATTAGTCTCTCACTAATCTTAGTCTTTCTGACAGATCCAGCCCTGATCTCTATGGAAGATAGTTTCCAGTGAACTCGGCCTGGATGTGAAAGGTTCCCAACAGGCCTGACAGTGACCAAAATAACCCTGGGTGCTGGATCAACTTCAACTCTGTTTTAAGACGACCCAGAGGCCAAATAATCCGCCCCCATGCGCACGCCATAGGCCCTAAACCTGAGCTCTAGAACCACTCCCCTCACAGGTGATACACCCATGTAGGCTATTGTTACTGTACCATCAGTATGTTACCACGTCAACATGGAAAGAACAACAGGTATGTTACCGTGTCAACGTGGAAAGAACAACACATGGAAAGTATGTAAATACAGCCATGGAAATGGGATACATATACAGGCAGGTACCCTAGCGGTTAAGAGTGTTGGGCAAGGAACCGAAAGGTTTCTGGTTCAAATCCCCGAGCCGACTAGGTAAAAATCTGTTGATGTGCCATTGAGCAAGGCACTTAAACCTAATTGCTCCTGTAAATGTCTATGTACAAAGGATAATAGTATTGCGTAAGCAAGGTTAAAATCAACTTATTGTGACGCACAAATATTAAAACCACAGCATTGACATATGAGTTGGAGGAGAGCTATTGGAGATCATAAAAAACAAGATCACGTTATTTTAAATACAGTATGTACTATGCAGACACAATCTATCTCTCTTAATGCACAGGATTTAATGGAAATGATAGGGCATACTAACTCCACTGGATGGAGAAGATACGCATACTAACTCCACTGGATGGAGAAGATACGCATACTAACTCCCAGGGATCCTTTCTCACTCTCCGTGCCCTATCAGAAGCCACCTCCTCTATATTCATGGAGAATTAGTCCCAGCCTCTAAATCAGGAGGGTCGTGTCAGCCTCTGACAGTTTATTTAGCACGTATCAACACAGAATGCCCCTGGAAATGGCCACTGTCCTCATCCTTCACAAGGCACTTAATCTCAGATAGACATTAGCCTAGCAGTCACACGCAAGCATAGAACACGCTGTCTAAAGGGCTTGACTGCTGCAATAACACGCGCTACGTCCAGTCAACATGACTGGGCTGTCAGTGAAACATACATAGTTATAATCAACAACATAATGACAATAATTTGGTGGTTGCTTATATTTGTCTTATTCCACACATGTACAAGTGTGTATTAATACGCATGTGTGAGTTGGAAATATGTTTTTTTGCATTTCGCAACTCCCCGAGACACCCTCGGAGAGTGGGGTCACGGCCCTGCCATTATCAACAGCGACCCTGGAGCAATTAGGGTTAAGGGCCTTGCTCAAGTCATTAACTAAAAGAATCCTCTGTAATATGTGTGTGTGTGTGTGTGTGTGTGTGTGTGCGTGCGTGTGTGGGGGGGTCTTTTTAACATCATTGGGTTTTGACTCCGAATTAAATACATGGACTAGAGGGAGGTTTGAGAGAGTGATGCATATCAGCATCAATGTAGTTCAGTGTAATGTAATATCCGAGACCCGGGGAGAGAGGTAAAGATATGACGTGTGTCGAGGTTGTTGTTTAGACAGGGGATTTCAATAATGGCCCTGATGCACTTGAATGAGACAGGATATGAGATGGTAGTGCTATTAGCCTGCTCTCAGATTAATGACTAAACCAAGGTCTGGTGAGATAGAGAGAGAGAGAGAGAGAGAGAGAGAGCGTGAGAGAGAGCGCGCGAGAGAGAGAGAGAGAGAGAGAGAGAGAGAGAGAGAGAGAGAGAGAGAGAGAGAGAGAGAGAGAGAGAGAGAGAGAGAGAGAGAGAGAAGCTCTCTATGTCAGACAACCAGGGGCCTCCAGCATGATAAAAGCGTCACAATGCATTTGTGTTTGTGCGTCCCGACTTCAAAACATGGAAGATGGCTGAGCAGCATACCCTCCTGCCCCCGTAACTATTCCCCAGGTCGTTGCTGTAAATGAGAATGTGTTCTCAGTCAACTTACCTGGTAAAATCAAATAAAAAAACATAATCTATCTGCTCCCTGGGGAGAGGGAGATAACCTGGATACACCTTCTTGGGTGAGTGCAGGCTGTCGTAGACTGTGTGGCAGCTGTCGGCTAAGATAATGTTTAGATATCGGAAAGGTAATGGGAGAGTTGTGTTGAGAATTCACTCTCAATTCATTGAGAGATCTACTTCGCAGACAAAACTTTGAACAACATCCGATTTGAAGGTAGCTCTTGGGAGAATCAAATTTGTCTTGGAAGAAGGGTATTTATTTTGTTTATTCCCCCCATGTTGTGGATGGTTTGCACACTTTTTCATAACATTGTGAGCAGTGAGTTCATATTCACACATATGGTATTTTGGTATTTTATTAGGATCCCCATTAGCTGTTGCAAAAGCAGCATCTACTCTTCCTGGGGTCCAAACAAAACACGAAACATGACATAATACAGAACATGAATAGACAAGAACAGCTCAAGGACAGAACTACATCAACATGTAATGTGAATCCCTAGACAGACGATAACGGCTGAGCTTAACTGATCTGAAATACAGAAAAACAGACACATTTTCCATCTTCAACATGTTCTCCTTGTTGACTCTTCTGGATGCCTCAGCCTAGGCATACTCTGTGCCATGTAGATGACTGAGCTTCTCGAGGCATTGTCACCAAGTCACGCAGGCACCTTTGCTACACTAACATTTAATATCCCATTTGGAGTCAGCCTGCAACACCCACTCCATAGGACTGCTCGGGGGGAGGAATCCAAATCCAATGCTTTACAGTTCAACACAAATACTCCCCACACAAAAAAATGTCTGGGTTCCTTTCACTATATGAGCTCATATATTTACTGTGAACACTTGGCCATTGAGGATTTTGAGAGAAAATCCTTGTAGACTTATTAGACACGCCTGCTTCCCATTGGGTATTCAGTCAGTTCGAAAAAACACTCTCCTGCTATCCTATATCTCCAGGCCACACGGTGTATCGGCCATCTTTTCCTCAGCATTTAAATGGAACACATACAAACCATGAAGGATTTCATAAATGTTGAGCGAAGCAATAATATTTTGCTTCATATCAGGGGGGGTTTCATGGCGGTGGGTTATTGTGGACGTTAAATATGTAATTCGACTCGTGAGAATGTGAGTTAAAAGGGTGCAAACTATGGATGTTA
Organism: Coregonus clupeaformis; assembly: GCF_020615455.1. Lineage (NCBI taxonomy): Eukaryota > Metazoa > Chordata > Actinopteri > Salmoniformes > Salmonidae > Coregonus > Coregonus clupeaformis. The sequence goes on along the minus strand of NC_059214.1, from coordinate 49,140,337 downwards.
AGGGCGCAGAGGAGAAATAATGGTGTCAGCAAAATGCATCTGGAAAGGTTTTAAAATGTCTAAATGGTCCCGATGGACTTGAATGTTCTATAGTACTTGGTTTGTACATCTAGGGAGTAATATCTCTACCTTTCTCATCGCATCATAGCCAAATGTGATCATAACCATCATCATCATCCTCACCATCATCATCATCATCATATTCATCATGTTCTTCCCTCTAGCTGCCCCAAAACATTTCATCATTTCCAATCGGTGGCTTACATAACCATGCAGATGACACCAGTGTTGGGGTATACCACATGACTGAGGAGAGCGGGCATATTTACACTACAATGCTGTCAGTAGAAATCAGTTCAACTGGATGTGCCATGACATGTAAAAAGGCACCATGCTTATTCTTTCATGTCTGTTTTTTTAAAATAATGTTTTTATTAATATAGTGCTGCTTCAAACCTATCGGTTTCTGTGAAAAAAAAAACATTTTCTTTGAATCTGAAGACAGTAACAAGATGGCTATCTGTGATACAATAATTATCATTCTTTAAACTCAATGTTCAGGCCAAAAATAATAACTATCCAGTCAACTCATTGTCAAACAGTAATATGACATATGTAAACTTGTAGAATGCCCAGGGAATCCTTTTTGTTTTGCACTAACATGGTCATCATGGTAATGTATGATTTATAGGTTACCTACCCACCACATCAGTGCCCTAACATGTAAATGTGGGTAGCCTAACACTTAGGTTCCATTGTATCCTAAAGTTTGGAAAGGTTATATAAGGTTGTAAAAACGCATCACTGGATGGGGGCTGAGAGTTAATAAAAATGTAATATTGCAGGTGTTGTCTTCCTTATAAACATGTTATGTAGCATGTTGCAGCACAAACTTACTTATAGGCTACCTTGCATTTGTTTTATTTTCCAATCCTTTCAAACCCTTTCAAATGAAAACCCTTGTCAAAAATCAAACAAATCGGTGAAACACTAACCTAAATTACTGATTAAGTATGCATAGGCTTTTACCAATGATTGTATGATGACTCCCTGTCAGCTATATATATATATAGCCTCGTTATTGACACAATTGGGGGTCTTCTTCTTCCATATGCTACCACCTCGCCAATATTCTAATTTCTCCATGGAATTATGCAAAATAGTGCAAATTATCTGCGGTGCGCAATTGTTTTTGGAGGACTACAAGGAATAGGCTATTGCTATCCCTGTTGACAGTGCTATCCAGGTAGCTTTAAAAAGCCAGTTTCAGCTCTACATTTACCCGACAGAAATGCAGCTCATTACAACTGACTCTTTCCGATTATCATGATCTTGAATTTGATATTTATAGGCTATTGATTTAAGAAAACGAAAAAGAAAGCACATATGCATCGATAAAACTGGAAAAATAAAATAGTAATCCTCAACCAGATCGTAAATATGGCCATTATTAATACGCTATTCGAATGGTTCTTACCTGATGCGAATAGTTCACAATCCAATGCCAACGCGATTTAGAAAGTCACATAAACCGACCAATCACTCCAGCGACAGCTTTTACTTGCCCAAACGCAACCTCCGCAGCAATGGTAGTGAACCAAACCCAAAGGGTTTCAACACTCAATGCATAAAGTGTCGGACTGGAGCCGCTGTCAGCTTGTGGGAGGCATTCACATTAGCCTACTTCCTGTTACATCACGAATTAATCTACAACTCTTCAGGAGAACACACCAAGTTTTTATCAATCACGAGCAATGGACGCAGACGGCAAGATATATACGAGGGATTGGCAACTTTGATAGGGGTGGGGGACACAAAACATCTGAACTCATCATGGGGGGCCGCAGTGGCTCGCGCATCTGCATACGCACATCCATACCCACACATGTAGTCAGAGCCGGCCCTAGCCTTCTGCGGCCCTAAGCGAAATTTTGTGTCACCCACCTTGCATTTTAATGTCTTTGAAAATTGATCCGCGGGCCTTCAAAAGTGGGTCCCCACCAGTTGCCCATCCCTGATAAGACCTATCCACGAGGAACGCAGAAATGGCCGAATGCCGACATTAAATGCTTTTAAAAATTAAAGGTAGCATGTTGACCACATTCGTTGGTGAGTGCTCTGCATTGTTTCAACTATTCCATCAGCAAAGTTTGATCCAATGCATTGGCTGTAAACATTGGGCCTGGTTCTAAATGAGAGCAACATTCCCGCCATTTGATGTCTTCTCATATGGAAGAAGCAAGTGCTGTCACTTGTCACACTTCTCAATAAGTCTACCTGCATATAGGCCTATGCATAACAAACCTGTGTGTGTTCATCTCATTATTAGACTTGGTTTATCCCATAGGCTTTATCATAAGTAGGTAAACTGACTGACATACAGGTAACTGCCCAAATCATTGAAACACTTGACTAAATGAGGGATACAAAGTATATTGAAAGCAGGTGCTTCCACACAGGTGTGGTTCCTGATTTAATTAAGCAATTAACATCCCATCATGCTTAGGGTCTTATGTAAAAAATGCTGGGTAGGCCATACTTTTGGCCATTATTTTGGCTACCATTGCTATGCCCCCATAGGATGACAACGCCCCCATCCACAGGGCACGAGTGTTCACTGAATGGTTTGATGAGCATGAAAACGATGTAAGCCATATGCCATGGCCGTCTCAGTCACCAGACCCTATTCAACACTTATGGGAGATTCTGGAGTGCGCCTGAAACAGCGTTTTCCACCACCATCAACAAAACACCAAATTATGGTATTTCTCGTGGAAGAATGGTGTTGCATCCCTTCAATAGAGTTGCAGACACTATAATCTATGCCAAGGAGTATTGAAGCTGTTCTGGCTCGTGGTGGCCCAACGCCCTACTAAGACACTTTATGTTGGTGTTTCCTTTATTTTGCCAGTTACCTGGATGAGATGTACCGTATGTATACTGTAGCAACAGCTATGTACCTGTGTTCTGATTCTCTATTGTTGTGTGGTTATCAGGGCACGTTTATCCGTTTATTTTTGGGTTTGGCGGGGTTCAGCATGCCAGTCCCCCTGCCGTCTACCAATCAAGGGAACGCCTGGAATGTGTCAGTGCCAGGCGCCCTTGTGGTTGGTGGAACAGCGGTAGCCCCGATATGTTCATTACAAGACAAGAACAGCACAGTACAGTAATTAGCCTAATCCTCCTTGTTTGGTTATTATGTCCATACATCAGTGACACACAGGCTGGGCACTACGTGTCTGTTAAATTCTCTTTTCATTTCCCGACAGTGAGTTGAATACCTGTTATTGTTATAACGGATTTATTTGGCGTAGGCTACGGCCAGATAGTAGCCTGTTGTCACGATCGTCTGACGAATGAGTAGACCAAAGCGCAGCGCGTTGAGCGAACATGACTTTATTTAATTAAAGCCTAACACGAAAACCACAAAACAAATGACGATCGTAAAGTCCACAGTGACAATGACTGTACAGGAACAAAAACCCACAAACACAAGGTGAAAACACACAGTTTAAATATGGCTCCCAATCAGAGATAACGAGCCGACAGCTGACACTCGTTACCACTGATTGGGAGTCACACGACCAAACAAGGAAACAACCACATAGACAACCCAACCAAACAGAACACAACGAAACGAACACACCCTGGCTCAACATACAAAGTCCCGGAGCCAGAGCGTGACAGTACCCCCCCCTAAAGGCGCGGACTGCGACCGCGCCTCAAAAACCCCAAACAGGGGAGGGCTGGGTGGGCATTACTCCTCGGAGGCGGCTCCGGCTCGGGCTTGACCACCACCCTTCTTCAATCCCCCCGTAGCGCCCCCGGTCCGATCTGACCCAGCTGGTAGGATCTGGACTGACGACGCGCACCCCTGGCTTGGCGCGTGAGGCAGGAACGGACCGGACCTGGCCGACGATACGCACCCTAGGCTTGATGCGTGGATTCGGAACGGGCCTCACCAGGCTGACGACTCGCCTCCCTGGCTTGGTGCGAGTAGCAGGAATGGGCTGGATCAGGCTGACGGCTCGCACCCTTTGCTTGGTGCGAGTAGCAGGGACGAGCTGAACCAGGCTGACGACTCGCACCCTTGGCTTGGTGCGAGTAGCAGGAACGGGCTGAACCAGGCTGACGACTCGCACCCTTGGCTTGGTGCGAGTAGCAGGAACGGGCTGGACCAGGCCGACGACTCGTACCCCTGGCTTGGTGCGAGTAGCAGGAACGGGCTGAACCAGGCTGACGACTCGCACCCTTGGCTTGGTGCGAGTAGCAGGAACAGGCTGGATCCGGCTGACGACTCGCACCCTTGGCTTGGTGCGAGTAGCAGGAACAGGCCGGGCTGGGCTGGCGACGCACACCGTAGGCTCTGTGCGTGGAGCAGGAACAGGCCGGGCTGGGCTGACGACGCACACCGTAGGTTTTGTGCGTGGAGCAGGAACAGGCCGGGCTGGGCTGGCGACGCACCCCGTAGGCTTTGTGCGTAGAGCAGGAACAGGCCGGGCTGGGCTGGCGACGCACACCGTAGGTTTTGTGCGTGGAGCAGGAACAGGCCGGGCTGGGCTGGCGACGCACACCGTAGGCTTTGTGCGTAGAGCAGGAACAGGCCGGGCTGGGCTGGCGACGCACACCGTAGGTTTTGTGCGTGGAGCAGGGACCGGCTGGGCTGGGCTGACGACGCACACCGTGGGTCTGGTGCGTGGAGCAGGGACAGGCCGAGCTGGGCTGACGACGCACACCGTGGGCCTGGTGCGTGGAGCAGGGACCGGCTGGGCTGGGCTGACGACGCACACCGTGGGCCTGGTGCGTGAAGCAGGGACAGGACGAGCTGGGCTGACGACGCACACCGTGGGCCTGGTGCGTGGAGCAGGGACCGGCTGGGCTGGGCTGACGACGCACACCGTGGGCCTGGTGCGGGAAGCAGGGACAGGACGAGCTGGGCTGACGACGCACACCGTAGGCCTGGTGCGTGGAGCAGGGACCAGCTGGGCTGGGCTGACGACGCACACCGTAGGCTTAGTGCGTAGAGCAGGGACAGGCCGGGCTGGGCTGGCGACGCGCACCATTAACTTAGTGCGTAGAGCAGGGACAGGCCGGGCTGGGCTGGCGACGCGCACCATTAACTTAGTGCGTGGAGCAGGAACAGGCCGGGCTGGGCTGGCGACGCACCCCGTAGGCTTTGTGCGTAGAGCAGGAACAGGCCGGGCTGGGCTGGCGACGCACATCGTAGGTTTTGTGCGTGGAGCAGGAACAGGCCGGGCTGGGCTGGCGACGCGCACCGTCCATTTGGTGCGAGGGGTCGTAACAGGCCGGACCGTACTGGGGACACACACCACTGGCTCTACCCCGGGAACTGGAACGGGCCGGACCGGACTGGTAATACACCCCAGTACCACTCGCCGTGCCTCTACATCTCCTTTCCCTACTTTGACCAGTAGCCCCCGTAACCTGGTGGCCTTTTGAATTCGCCCCTTCTCTGCCTCCGTCAGCCCCGTCGTCCATGCCCTGTGCCCCCCCCTAAAAATTTCTTGGGGGTGCCTCTCGTCCCTCCGACGCTGCTCCCACATCCAGGCTGCCGATTCCTGGACACGCTGCTTGGTCCTTTGATGGTGGGTTTTTCTGTCACGATCGTCTGACGAATGAGTAGACCAAAGCGCAGCGCGTTGAGCGAACATGACTTTATTTAATTAAAGCCTAACACGAAAACCACAAAACAAATGACGATCGTAAAGTCCACAGTGACAATGACTGTACAGGAACAAAAACCCACAAACACAAGGTGAAAACACACAGTTTAAATATGGCTCCCAATCAGAGATAACGAGCCGACAGCTGACACTCGTTACCACTGATTGGGAGTCACACGACCAAACAAGGAAACAACCACATAGACAACCCAACCAAACAGAACACAACGAAACGAACACACCCTGGCTCAACATACAAAGTCCCGGAGCCAGAGCGTGACACCTGTGTGAGTTCTGGGTCAATAAACAGTTCAATTCGAGAACAGTTTTGGACATTATCTCATTTATGATCTATCGAGGTCATTACATATTATCATAACAAATCTAAATGTAGGCTATGATTGCAGAGAAATTCCAGACAAACCAATAGGTAATTTGTCCATTTGCGGTCATATATCATTCAAGTGAAAGCCATATGGAAACGTTAGCCTATCATGATAATACAACACTGCCCCCCTGTGTCTAAAAGATGCACTTATCAGAGTAGTCAATTCCAATAGCCTGCATATTGCAATATGAAAGGGGACTTGGAACAGAATGCACAAAAATGCAATGTTGATGACTATGCCAAATGAAATGTAGTCTCCAATGGGTTGATTGCTGATATTGTTGATATGTTGTTTTCACCTGGGTTTAAAAAAAATGCAATGTTTTTTTTTTTTATGGTAAGACATTACTCACATGAAGGGGTAAAATAATTAAACAGATAATGTACAGTAATTGATACAGATAATGTGTTTTATTGTATGATATTACATGTGCAGTGCAGTACTTTTGGGTTTATGAATGTTCATAATTTGTCAATTAAACAACTTGTCTGTTGTCCTTAGGAAAAAAAATACAATTATATACCTGTGTTTGGTATGTGACAGTAAAAACAAAAGTATGAAATGGTGATATTACAAAACAAATCTTCTTACAAAAGGGTTAAAAGGTTACAATAAGCGATACAATATTACACAATAGGTCAAAACAAGCCTTTTATACAACTGCCGTAAGACCACAAGAACATACCAAAGTCAAATAAGAATGATATAAATAAAGATGAATGAAAAAGTAGTGTGTGTAGGAATGGTTTAATACGAAGCCTTTATTCAGACAGATCGAAATAAGATGTTGGTGTTCTTTTTCTTTATACGAATGACCTTCCCTTTGTGATGATGATCTGAAAATGGAACAAAATGGCACAAATTAGTCATTTTTAACACTTATCCATGGCACTAGTCTAGAAATGAACATTGCATAATGTAAATGTTAATTAGCAAAAACACTGTTAATTCAATGTGCGGCAGGTAGCTTAGTGGTTAAGAGCGTTGTGCCAGTAACCGGAAGGGTGCTGGTTCTAATCCCCAAGCTGACTAGGTGAAAAATATGTCGATGTGCCCTTGAGCAAGGCACTTAATCCTGTAAATCGCTCTGCTAAATGACTAAAAATAAATAAATGAAAGACCTACGGGTGGAACAAAAGTACTGTACGGACACACCTATTTCAAATAATACAACTTTGAATCAGGTGTGTTAATGCTGGGCTGGAACAAAAACCTGCAAACCCAGGTACCTCTATAGGGCTGGTGTTGGAGATAACTTGGATCTTACCTGGCTTCATACACATCTTCATGCAGCGTCTCTTGAGGACAAAGTTGTTCTTGTTGCCCCCGCAGCCACTGTAGCGCAACGACTGACATCTCTTTGCCTTGGGGTTGTACACATATCTCCTCTGAGTTCTCTCCTCTCCGTCACACGTTGTGCCCTTGTCAATGGGACTGAGACAGAAGTCCGGAGGATTGAAGTCTGAAAGAAACGCACAGAGGCAATTGTAAGATGAAATGACGTGCTAATAACACAAGTCATGGTGTACAACAATGACTCCATCGTACCAAAGGCAACTTTTATTAGTATGTACAGTGTAAGTGTCTAGGCTACATCTGCAGTGGAGTTCTGATAGAACATACTTTCCTAAAAGCCTGGATGTGAGGTTAATGGAAATCTACTGTTACAGTGACTACTAGACTCTGATGCTTCTACTATTACTTTGTACATGTACCATTTCAAAGGAAACCTCAAGCATCAAACTGTGGGAAAAAAAAATCAACAAAATGTCAGCCTTGGGGTAAGGGAGTGCTAAAGATCTCTTATATCACTTCACTGGAATTACAACCACGTATACAGAGACACTACTTAACTGGATTCACTGACCTGGGTGGAATTCTGTAACATGAATCATTTTAACATTTACATTTTTAGTCATTTAGCAGACGCTCTTATCCAGAGCGACTTACAGTTAGTGAGTGCATACATTATTTATTTATTTTTTTCATACTGGCCCCCCGTGGGAATCGAACCCACAAACCTGGCATTGCAAACGCCATGAGCTACATCCCTGCCGGCCATTCCCTCCCCTACCCTGGACGACGCTGGGCCAATTGTGCGCCGCTCCATGGGTCTCCCGGTCGCGGCCGGCTACGACAGATCCAGGATCTCTAGTGGCACAGCTAGCACTGCGATGCAGTTCCTTAGACATAACTACTTGTCTGTGACTGAGAGATGGCCAAAGACTCCCTGTGCCCCTTTGTACTGCGTTGTGACCTCTGTACCCAGACAGTGGTGTTTCTGAGCACTAACTCTCTCCTCATACCTTGTACACTCCCATTCTAATAGCAGTGAATCAGTGTCACATGGAAGGAGGAGAAGGGAGGAGGTATTGTGGGCGCTATGCTGCCTTTATACGTTGTAGTGTTTACCAGCAGCTAAACTATTTCTGAGATAGCGCATGTAAATGTACTGTCTCTCTCTCTTACCTAGCTATTGTAGTTGCTGTAGTACACATGACAAATGACTGCACTCCTGGATTCCTGTGCTCAAAGCGCCTCACTGTATTAGTAGTTGTGATACTGTAGGTAACTTAAAGGGAGATACATCACGCCACCACGAGGGGCTGCCAAGAGATTGTAGCAATACAATAGTGTTCCCAGCATTGACAGATCCACAGGGTTACATGGTGTGTCATTTCCACTATCTCGATACAACTTTTCCCTCAGCCTTTTCTTCCCTCAGAATTCTCTAAAAAAACAGCTGACATGATATCAGCCCTTTCACTTTAGTGTATGTGGTTCATGGTCTTCAGAGATCCCACAACCCCACTTTCCTGGCCCTGCCAAGCAGAAGGGCTGACTGGCATGCTGGGGAAATAAAAAGCTGCTTGGGCAAACAGTGTAATGTGCTGACGCTGTGTACAGTATCATGAAAAAGTAGGCCTACAGGCAAATTTAATGCTCAAATGAAACAATGACTTTGTCTGATTATTGAAACATTACATCAATATATGGTTATGTTTATAGACATCCATTTTATTAAATCAGATTAGGCCTACCTGAGATATTTTTGGTGCTACTGCATAATTAATTAGATTTTTTAATCTATTACTAGAGCTATCATTTGTTGAATAAATAAAGATTATACAAACATGAACTCAAAATACATAAACATTGGTGTCTTACCAGTTACTTTGAGAGGCTGTACCCTGGGCTGGCTAGTGGGTTCTGGGACGGTGACCTCCAATTTAGGGACCACATCCAATTTAAGGGCCACAGTGGCGTTTTCTGCCATGAAACCAAAGCATAGTTAGAGTTTACTTCCATAATAAGTTACAGCATGTAACAGAAATGTACTATAATACAAACAGTGTACTACAGTCGTGGTCAAACGTTTTGAGGATGACACAAATATTAATTTTCACAAAGTCTGCTGCCTCAGTTTTTATGATGGCAATTTGCATATACTCCAGAATGTTATGAAGAGTGATCAGATGAATTGCAATTAATTGCAAAGTCCCTCTTTGCCATGAAAATGAACTTAATCCACATTTCCACTGCATTTCAGCTCTGCCACAAAAGGACCAGCTGACATCATGTCAGTGGTTATCTCGTTAACACAGGTGAGAGTGTTGACGAGGACAAGGCTGGAGATCACTCTGTCATGCTGATTGAGTTAGAATAACAGACTGGAAGCTTTAAAAGGATGGTGGTGCTTGAAACCATTGTTCTTCCTCTGTTAACCATGGTTACCTGCAAGGAAACACGTGCCGTCATCATTGATTTGCACAAAAAGGGCTTCACAGACAAAGATATTGCTGCTAGTAAGATTGCATCTAAATCAACCATTTATCGGATCATCAAGAACTTCAAGGAGAGAGGTTCAATTGTTGTGAAGAATACTTCAGGGTGCCCAAGAAAGTCCAGCAAGCGCCAGGACCGTTTGCTAAAGTTGATTCAGCTGCGGGATCGGGGCACCACCAGTGCAGAGCTTGCTCAGGAATGGCAACAGGCAGGTGTGAGTGCATCTGCACGCACAGTGAGGTGAAGACTTTTGGAGGATGGGCTGGTGTCAAGAAGGGCAGCGAGGAAGCCACTTCTCTCCAGGAAAAACATCAGGGACAGACTGATATTCTGCAAAAGGTACAGGGATTGGACTGTTGAGGACTGGGGTAAAGTCATTTTCTCTGATGAATCCCCTTTCCGATTGTTTGGGGCATCTGTAAAAAAGCTTGTCCGGAGAGGACAAGGTGAGCGGTACCATCAGTCTTGTGTCATGCCAACAGTAAAGCATCCTGAGACCATTCATGTGTGGGGTTGCTTCTCAGCCAAGGGAGTGGGCTCATTCACAATTTTGCCTAAGAACACAGCCATGAATAAAGAATGGTAACAACACATCCTCCGAGAGCAACTTCTCCCAACCATCCAAGAACAGTTTGGTGACGAACAATGCCTTTTCCAGCATGATGGAGCACCTTGCCATAAGGCAAAAGTGATAACTAAGTGGCTCGGGGAACAAAACATCTACATTTTGGGTCCATGGCCAGGAAACTCCCCAGATCTTAATCCCAGTGAGAACATGTGGTCAATCCTCAAGAGGCGGGTGGACAAACAAAAACCCACAAATTCTGACAAACTCCGAGCATTGATTATGCAAGAATGGGCTGCCATCAGTCAGGATGTGGCCCAGAAGTTAATTGATAGCATGCCAGGGCGGATTGCAGAGGTCTTGAAAAAGAAGGGTCAACACTGCAAATATTGACTCTTTGCATAAACTTAATGTAATTGTCAATAAAAGCCTTTGACACTTATGGAATGCTTGTAATTATACTTCAGTATACCATAGTAACATCTGAAAAAAATATCTGAAAACACTGAAGCAGCAAACTTTGTGAAGACCAATACTTGTGTCATTCTCAAAACTTTTGACCACGACTGTACTCTGTTATTAAAACCTGTTCACCAAGGAAGTAGCATTATAATATTAACATACAGCATAGAGAAGTTATTACACCTACAGACTCAGAATTGATGAAGATAAATTGGTATTGATATTTTTTGGGACAAATGCTGTCAATGAATGTAAGCAAATTTGAAATCAGGCCTATGTCTAAAATAATTGAATATGCTCAAAAGGCAAAAAAAAATATCTTCATGCAAAATGAAGGTGAAGCATGACTTGATGGTCGGAAAAAAAAATCCATCAACAAGATAATTTTCCAGTAAGTGCAATATCCACAGGGCAACTGCACTGAAATGACTTATCTCCTATTTGCACTGCAGCAAAAAAGTTAGTATTTGGCCTTTCAAAGAGGTATGACTATCTAAGAACCCACAGCAAACTTTTCAGCCATCAGATTAGTAATATACTGCCCTAGCACATTCACGTTAGTCATTTAGCAGACTCTCTTATCCAGAGCGACTTAGTTAGTGCGTTCATCTTAAGATAGCTAGGTGAGACAACCACATATCACAGGCATAGAAAGTACATTTTTCCTCAATAAAGTCCAGCAAAGTCAGTGCTAGTAAGGAAAGGTGGGTTGGTCCCTTTCGGACTACCTGGGTTCTGGCATCTGGCCTGGCACTCTTTCATACTCTTGAAGTTGTTGGCGTTGCCGAAGCAGCCTCCGTAGTAGAAGTGCTTGCACTCCTGGCTCTGGCTGTCAAAGAGGTAACGCGTCACCAGACCTCGACACGGCCCCGGAGCCTCCTCCAGGTGACAGGGACTCTTGTCAACTAGAGACAGACGGAGGTAGATGGAGAGAGAGAGAGAGGGCCGAGTGAGAGAGAGAGATAACATTATTGAGATACTGACAAGAGGAGAACATTATTGAGATACTGAAAAGAGGAGAACATTATTGAGATACTGAAAAGAGGAGAAATGGGTACTAGCTACTGAGTCATTTGAAAAGTTGACAGCCGGAAATGTTGAAAAGTACAGTATGGGAAATGGGCTTCCTGTTCCCCGAAGTCAAATACAATCTACACTACGCTGCAGTCTACCCTTGGATCCCAGTACATTGACTTCCAGGCAAATAGTGAATAATAGAAAAAAAGAGGTGGCACTAAGACTGGAGTGCTAGAACAGAAAATACAGAAAATATGATGAGAGGGGGAGGGAGGTGTAAAGAGAGCGGGAGAGAGAGAGAAGACATACTCAGGCATGGAGGAAGATTATTTGATTTGATTTGAGATAGAGGGTCGACTGCTGACACAGTTAGCCATGAATGGACAGGCAGTGACATGGACATAGTGAGATGTGGAGAGAGAGATGACGTGACAAGAGAGAGAGAGAGAGCGAGAGAGAGAGAGCGAGAGAGAGAGAGAGAGAGAGAGAGAGAGAGAGAGAGAGAGAGAGAGAGAGAGAGAGAGAGAGAGAAATAGAGAAAGAGAGAGAGAGAGAGAGAGAAAGGACATTTGAAGTAATAAAAAGACACCACGTTACATTCAAATCAAATCAAATCAAATTGTATTTGCCACATGCGCCGAATACAACAGGTATTCACCTTACAGTGAAATGCTTACTTACAAGCCCTTAAGAGCAGCAGTAAAATAACAGTAGGGAGGCTATATACAGGGGGTACCGGTACAAAGTCAATGTGCGGGGGCACAGGTTAGTCGAGGTAATTGCGGTAATATGTACATGTGGGTAGAGGTAAAGTGACTATGCATAGATAATGCAAATAGTCTGGGCAGCCATTTGATTAGCTGTTCAGGAGTCTTATGGCTTGGGGTAGAAGCTGTTAAAAATACTTTTGGACCTAGACTTGGCGCTCCGGTACCGCTTGCCTTGCGGTAGCAGAGAGAACAGTCTATGACTGGGGTGGCTGGAGTCTTTGGCAATTTTTAGGACCTTCCTCTGACATCGCCTGGTATAGAGGTCCTGGATGGCAGGAAGCTTGGCACCAGTGATGTACTGGGCCGTACGCACTGCCCTCTGTAGTGCCTTGTGGTCGGAGGCCGAGTAGTTGCCATACTAGGCGGTGATGCAACCAGTCAGTATGCGCTCGATGCTGCAGCTGTAGAACTTTTGGAGGATCTGAGGACCCATGCCAAATATTTTCAGTCTCCTTAGGGGGAATAGATTTTGTCGTGCCCTCTTCACGACTGTCTTGGTGTGTTTGTACCATGATAGTTTGTTGGTTATGTGGACACCAAGGAACTTGAAGCTCTCAACCTGCTCCACTACAGCCCTGTCGATGAGAATGGGGGCGTGCTCGGTCCTCCTTTTTCTGTAGTCCACAATCATCTCCTTTGTCTTGATCACGTTGAGGGAGAGGTTGTTATCTTGGCACTACACGGCCAGGTCTCTGACCTCCTCCCTATAGGCTGTCTCATGGTTGTCGGTGAACATTGAGGAGGAATGTAGGGGGAAGAGGCAGAAATAAGATGAGTTGAGCACATCACTGGAACCATAGTCAAGTGCCGATGAAGCATGGGGTAAGCACTATGCAGTAGGCAGATAGGGTATGGGTATCATCCTCTTCATCACGGCAGGTAGATTTACCTCTGATGTCTAAACAAATATCCAACAACAACCTGTCACTGTCTGAGCAATACAAGGAGGTAAGCAGGAGAAGTTATGACTGGACTATAAAGTGTGAACTTCCCATGTATTTTGTATAGAAGCGGGCTAGTCAAAGCCTTTCCCAGTACAACATACTGTACATATCCGTTATCAAATTATGTGACAGGTGAACTCATATTCCATTGCATTTGCTAGATGTCCTGAAACCTTTGAAGGGCTTGCAAGTTTCACCGTTTTCTATCAAAGGCGACAAACAAGGGTGCCCTTCAAACGTGGAATGAATATTTGATACACCATCCAACAACCGTTAATTAAACAATTAAAACATAATTTGTTCAGGTACAGTACTTTTCCAAAGTTTGCACTTGTGGAGTCCTCGCTGACTTCCCTTGAACAATAGACCTGGACGCGTGCCACATAGATGTCATCCAGGGGGTTGGGTGGTTGATTAGATTTTTACCCCATCTATAGGACATATCCCACAGCTGAAATGACTAGCCCAGGGCAAAGCCCCAGTAGATAAAAGTCACTTCATATTCTGATACTTTATGGCTGTGATATTGCATTTACTTATTATTACTTAATTAATTAAAAATATTTCATCATCGGGCGAGACACCCCAAAAATGAAGAGGTCATTAATATGTAAATGCTGTAATTAAAGCAGTACTAATCCCTCAGCCTCTCTGAGTTCTCCCAGATGAATAGAGGTCTAGAAGAGTCTGTCTGAGATAAACTAACAACTGAGTCAGTGTCATCCCCAAATATGTTGTGAATAATTATCCTACTGTTTATCCATTTATCACCAAATATCAAGTCCTTTTTAATTTCTAAACATTGCTTTACCTGACTGTGTAAAAGCATGTCAGAAAGAATGACATTTACTTTAACAGTAACACAACAAGAGAGCATACTTTTTTCCCTTTGTGCTTGAGTGACCCAGCCCGTTGAATAATTCAAAACAGGGATTCAACCGAAAGGCATCTAAGGTGGAAAAAGCTATCTGTGTTTTGGTGGTGAATTAATGGTGACCCATCAGAATAATAATATGTCCCTCTGTCTTTCAAGGGTATGGCTGCTGTCCAACATGACATACTCACTGGAATATGTCAGGAGTTGTCCAACACACTAATGCACTGTTCTTATACACTACAGGTCAAACATTTTAGAACACATTTACATTTTAGTCATTTAGCAGACGCTCTTATTCAGAGCAACTTACAGTTAGTGAGTGCATACATTTTTCATACTGGCCCCCCCTTGGGAATCGAACCCACAACCCTGGCGTTGCAAGCACCATGCTCTACCAACTGAGCTACAGGAGGGCTACTCATTCAGGGGTATTTCTTTATTTTTGCTATTTTCTATATTGTAGAATAATAGTGAAGACATCAAAACTATGAAATAAAAAATATGGAATCATGTAGTAACCAAAAAAGTGTTAAACAAATATTTTGACTGGTATATTTGAGATTCTTCAAATAGCCACCCTTTGCCTTGATGACAGCTTTGCACACTCTTGGCATTCTCTCAACCAGCTTCATGAGGTAGTCACCTGGAATGCATTTCAATTAACAGGTGTACCTTCTAAAAAAGTTAATTTGTGGTATTTCGTTCCTTCTTAATGTGTTTGAGCCAATCAGTTCTGATGTGACAAGGTAGGGGGGGTATACAGAAGATAATAATAATATGCCATTTAGCAGACGCTTTTATCCAAAGCGACTTACAGTCATGCGTGCATACATTTTTGTGTATGGGTGGTCCTGGGGATCGAACCCACTACCTTGGCGTTACAAGCGCCATGCTCTACCAGCTGAGCTACAGAGGCCTATTTGGTAAAAGACCAAGTCCATTTTATGGCAATAACAGTTCAAATAAGCAAAGAGAAACAACAGTCCATTACTTTAAGACATGAAGGTCAGTCAATACGGAAAATTTCAAGAACTTTGAAAGTTTCTTCAAGTGCAGTCGCAAAAAACATCAAGCGCTATGATGAAACTGGCTCTCATGAGGACCGCCACAGGAATGGAAGACCCAGAGTTACCTCTGCTGCAGTGGATAAGTTAATTAGAGTTACCAGCCTCAGAAATTGCAGCCCAAATTTTTAGATTTTTGGTTCCAACCCCAGTGTCTTTGTGAGGTGCTTTGTGTATTTCCCACCATAAAGCATGGAGGAGGACGTGTTATGGTGTGGGGGTGCTTTGCTGGTGACACTGTCTGTGATTTATTAAGATTTCAAGGCACACTTAACCAGCATGGCTACCACAGCATTCTGCAGCGATACGCCATCCCATCTAGTTTGGGCTTAGTGGGACTATAATTTGTTTTTCAACAGGACTATGACCCAACACACCTCCAGGCTGTGTCAGGGCTATTTTACCAAGAAGGAGAGTGATGGAGTGCTGCATCAGATGACCTGGCCTCCACAATCCCCCGACCTCAACCAAATTGAGATGGTTTGGGATGAGTCGGACTGCAGAGTGAAGGAAAAGCAGCCAACAAGTGCTCAGCATATGTGGGAACTCCTTCAAGACTGTTTGAAAAGTATTCCAGGTGAAATTGATTGAGAGAATGCCAAGAGTGTGCAAAGCTGTCATCAAGGCAAAGGATGGCTATTTGAAGAATCTCAAATATAAAATATATTTTGATTTGTTTAACACTTTTTTGGTTACTACATGATTCCATATGTGTTATTTCATAGTTTTGATGTCGTCACTATTATTCTACAAAAATAAAGAAAAACCCTTGAATGAGTAGGTGTGTCCAAACTTTTGACTGGTAGTGTATATAGAAAAGTATGTGGACACCCCTTCAAATTAGTGGATTCGCCTATTTCAGCCACACCCGTTGCTGACAGGTGTATAAAATCAAGCACACGGCCATGCAATCTCCATAGACAAACACTGGCAGTAGAATGGCCTTACTGAAGAGCTCAGTGACTTTCAGCATGGCACCATCATACGATACCACCTTTCCAACAAGTCAGTTCGTAAAATTTCTGCCCTTCTAGAGGTTTCCGTGGCAGAGCAGCCGCACACAAGCCTAAGATCACCATGCGCAATGCCAAGCGCCAAGCTTGCCGCCATTGGACGCTGGAGCAGTGGAAACGCGTTCTTTGGAGTGATGAATCACGTTTCACCATCTGGCAGTCCGGCGAACTAATCTGGGTTTGCGGATGCCAGCAGAATGCTACCTGCCCGAATGCATAGTGCCAACTGTAAAGTTTAGTGGAGGAGGAATAATGGTCTGGGGCTGTTCTTCATGGTTCGGTAGGGAAACCGTAATGCTACAGCATACAATGACATTCTAGATGATTCTGTGCTTCCAACTTGGTGGCAACAGTTTGGGGAAGGCCCTTTCCTGTTTTAGCATGACAATGCCCCCGAGCACAAAGCGAGGCCCATACATTTACATTACATTTTAGTCATTTAGCAGACGCTCTTATCCAGAGCGACTTACAGTTAGTGAATACATATATATTTATTTATTTTTATACTGGCCCCCCGTGGGAATCAAACCCACAACCCTGGCATTGCAAACACCATGCTCTATCAACTGAGCTACATCCCTGCCGGCCATTCCCTCCCCTACCCTGGACAACGCTGGGCCAATTGTGCGCTGGGCTGCGACAGAGCCTGGATTCGAACCAGGATCTAGTGGCACAGTTAGCACTGCGATGCAGTGCCTTAGACCACTGCGCCACTCAGGAAATACAGAAATGGTTTGTTGTGATCGGTGTGGAAGAACTTGACTGGCCTGCACAGAGCTCTGAACTCAACCTCATCAAGCACCTTTGGGATAATTGGAACGGCGACTGCAAGCCAGGCCTAGTCGCCCAACATCAGTGCCCGACCTCACTAATACTCGTGGCTGAATGGAATCAAATCCCCACAGCAATGTTCCAACATCTAGTGGAAAGCCTTCCCAGAAGAGTGGAGGCTGTTATAGCAGCAAAGGGGGCACCAACTCCATATTAATACCCATGATTTTAGAATGAGATGTTCAAGGATCAGGTGTCCACATACTTTTGGTCATGTAGTGTAGCTTTCACCTGGATTCACCTGGTCAGTCTATGTCATGGAAAGAGCAGGTGTTCTTAATGTTTTGTACACTCAGTAGTATGTATACTGTGTATATATATATATATATATATATATATATATATATATATATGTAATCAGAGGAGGCTGGTGGGAGGAGCTATAGGATGACGGGCTCATTGTACTGGCTGGAATGGAATGAATGGAACGGATTGAAACGTCACGGTCTACCTGGACTGAGTCACAAAGGACAATACTTCTGGTATCCTTCCCTCCTCCCTTCCTTGAAGTAACCATTGATCTGACATGACATAAATGGTGAAAGCGATGCGGTGGAAAGTCATGACAGATCCGTGAGGAAAGGAGGGAGGCAGGACGGTTACGTTTCAAGACTACTCCTATTGTGCCATTGAATTTTCTTACATAGGCATTAAAAACGAATGGCCACTAGATGGAGCCATTAATATTCCAATGTATCCCAGAACAGGGCCTCAGCTTCATCAGGACTTACTGATAGAGAGGATCTCCTTTAAAAGAGGAATTAAAGAGTTTTATAAAGCTAGAAATAAAACTGGGTTAATTAAGCCTCGACACTGAGACCCTCTGACGCGTCGGCACTCCCATACTCGCATTGACCACAGATGCCCCCTCGTCTGAAGAGGCCTCTCGGGAGACGATGCCACACAAATGTAACTAGAGGACTGCAGGCAGGTGAATAGTGGCCGACGATTTATATGCCATTTATGCAGCAATGTCAAAAAGGTTACGGTTGTTTACAGTTGGCAGGATAAGCTTTGACGAGACTTCCACATGACACGGCTATAGCAATTAGAGGTCTAAACTGGCAGAGCTGAATAACGTGTACGTTGGAAATTCCAGGAGCGAGTGACATAATGGGATCTCTAAGCTACAGTTAGAGCTGTTATCTACAGAGTGTCCCATGATCTAGCCAGACCCCATTCTTCTAAACTCTCATATTGTTCAGCCTGTCAGTTTCAGTTTGGAGTGGGAGGGAGTTTATTTAATATTTCCTGTTACACATTCATAGTGAAGCTAAAGCATGGAGCTGAGGTCAGAGCAAGGACCTGGAGTGGCTCTCTGCTTGTGATTGGTAGGGGGTTGGGGTACCAGAGGGGGAGGAGGGCAGAGGACCTCTGTGACACATAATGCCCTGACACAGAAGGGGTAATTTTTACATTTTAGTCATTTAGCAGACACTCTTATCCAGAGCGACTTACAGTTAGTGAGTGCATACATTTTCATACTGGCCCCCTGTGGGAATCAAACCCACAACCCTGGTGTTGCAAACACCATGCTCTACCAACTGAGCTACAGGGGACTAGAGATATGGTCCTCTGTAGCCAGGGAGCTGTAAACCAACCAAACGAGCCGGGGGATTCGCTGAGTAATTCCATTATTCTTTGTCCTCTTTGGCACATTAAGAAAACAACCATTAAAAAAAAAATGGCAGGCGCTCTTATCCAGAGCAATTGGGGTTAAGTGCCTTGCTCAAGGGCACATCGACAGATTTTTCACCTAGTTGGCTCGGGGATTAGAACAAGCGACCTTTCGGGTACTGGCACAACACTCTTAACCACTAAAGCTACCTGCCGCACCAACAATGCCTTGCCACAGGCTTGGAACAGTGTGTGACTTAGACCTTGAGCCTACTTATTGAGAGTGAATGAGGTGAGTTTTTCTCATGAAACGCTTTGAACACCTGCAGAAGTGTTGCGTAACTCTATTACCATCATCATTGTCATCATCCATTGTCTGAATTTACAGAAATTGGTGGAGAGCAGACAGATTGATTAGGTAAAAGGTAAATGAGTTGTCGTTGCTCAAATGCTGTTAACTATTTGTTTTAAATGTTCCTTTTAAGACTTTGAGAGAGAAATATGTTCCTTGAGAATTTCTGTTTATGACAACAGTCTTCGTATTGTTCACATTCAGAACATGCAGGTGTTGAGAGAATTGAAGTAAATGTCCCAATATCTGATGTGTTTCATGTGTCCTTGACTGTTGACTCCTACATAGACATTATTTTAATCTCGAGGTTTGGTATAGAAACATATTTTGACATTGTCTCTTGACACAATGGCTTTGGATACTACTTACATATTTCAGTGGAACAGTGATGTTAGCCCTGACCTCACAGACCCCATTTCACTTTTCTACTTTTCTTTTACGCATGATTCATTCCAACATGACTGGTGTCGTCGGCGTGTTGAATACAACAACAATGAATCACAATAAAAGTGTTGCCGGCCCGGCAGGATGCAAATTCACCCACAATTCCCTTGTACATCAACTGAATAATGCACACAATGATACAACGTTGTACCACAATGACATTGAGAAATTATTTTAAGAAACCAGTGTTTCTAGCTACAGACAAAGTAGAGTATCACACGTGGTTTCTCTACTGTGATATCCACAGCATAATTCATATTGATCCGACGTCTATGAATATTGCTTCTATCTCATTTCAATAACACCCAAGGTTTAGGTAACACTCAAAATGAATTGCAGGAATGTATGTATGCACGCACGCACACACACACACACACACACACACACACGCACACGCACGCACGCACGCACACGCACGCACATGCACGCACACACATGCACACACACACACACACACACACACAAACACGCTTTGATCCTATGCACATATTACAGTGTGGATTGAAACAGCTAACTTAGTTTTCTGTAATTTAGCCAACTTTGATGTCACTTTTAACTCGCCCAGACACTACCCATGTACTACATAATATTATTAAGAGATAACAGCCCAATTGTGTCTACAATGAGAATGAGCCTGGATGCCAGTCTGTTTCACATAGCCAAACAGCCAACAGTGCCATTGTCCCAGGCTTGACAATAGATTTGGCTGATAGTTTGACAGAGAACCGTCCAAACTTTCTCGGAATGGAACGTCCAAACTTTTCTCGGAATGGCACTGGGAATGTGTTTGGGAGAGAATGTTTGGTCTGATAATCTTATCAAAGTGAAAACAACAATAGCATTCCACCCAAATCCATAAAGCATTAAAACTGTATTGCTAAGTTGAACATATGATAATATAATAATAATACGGCATTTAGCAGACGCTTTTATCCAAAGCAATTTACAGTCATGTGTGCATACAATTTGACGTATGGGTGGTCCCAGGGATCAAACCCACTACCCTGGCGTTACAAGCGCCATGCTCTACCAGCTGAGCTACAGAGGACCACGTGATAGGACACTGGGAACTCCCTACTATTATTCAATAAAACCTGCATGCCAAACCAACTACGTCGATGACCTCATCGTGTTTATTGGCTCAAAAACAGTGAGTACGTTTGATTCGATAATAAACTGATTATGACATTAGTTATGTAAACACTTTACTCTGCTTATCTTAATCAGCGTGAGGTCATAATTGAAGTCAGAATATGCTGATTAAAACACCTGGTTTTCTGAGCAATCTTTAGATTTATTAGAACATGTAAACAACTTAATCGGCGTTCCAGCGGTGTGTTTGATCTGAGCATGTGCCAGTACCGGTAGTGCAAGTGCTTCCCTGTTATGCGTGAGTGAACAGAGTTTGGAAAAATTTAAAGTATGTTTAAAAATAGTTTTCACATACAAACTTTAAATGTCCGAACTCAGAATCAAATAGTCTTTGCAAAAAGAACATGGTAGAACGTTTATTTTGATTGGTGATTTTCTGTAGCCTGATTTCAAATGTGTCCATGTAAACAGGATTATTAGGGAAATTGTTCTTCTTGCAAAGCAGGTAAACATTTTAATCAAACTATTATATTAATCTTACTATCCACAATAATCACATTATTGTATGCATTTAACCATACTCAGTGTCCAATCTATTTTTATATATTGGTAATATGGCAGATATTTGTTTTGAAAAGGACGGAAACCAACAACATAGTAACCAGGGAATTAGTTGACCAGGGAACATCTTATCATTCCTAGTAAAGGAAATATAATCTACAAAAGGTACATTTCCTGGAGAACATGTGTGTGCTTGCTTCAGCTGAATAAATACAATAAAATATCAAGTGTCTTTCTGAATATACAGAATGATAAATGGTACACAAATTAGAAAAGAAAATCACACATCAACAGAGGCACATTTTTACATTTGACCTGCAAAGAAATCAGAGAAAGGGTCCAACAACTCACCAGAGACCAGGCACATTCCCTCACACGCCTCCAAGGTCTCAAAATTGTTGCCGTTGCCTCTGCAACCGCCAAACTGGAAGGCCTCACAGCGGCCCGTGTCAATGTCGAAGTAGAAACGCTCCTTTAATGCCTTGCATGGCCCTTCGTCCTTCTTCAGGGCGCACGACTGGTGGAAAATGAAGAGCTCAGGCTGGGCTCCATCTGCTATGGAGAGAAGAAAGCCAAAGTTAGCATACTGCCATGCACAGATTGACAGAATTCATGGACATGCTCTGGTGTAATTTAGGTCTTTAACCCGAGGCTTTGGACTAGGTACAGTGACGGAAAAAAGTATTTGATCCCCTGCTGATTTTGTACGTTTGCCCACTGACAAAGACATGATCAGTCTATAATTTTAATGGTAGGTTTATTTGAACAGTGAGAGCCAGAATAACAACAACAAAATCCAGAAAAACGCATGTCAAAAATGTTATAAATTGATTTGCATTTTAATGAGGGAAATACGTTTTTGACCCCTCTGCAAAACATGACTTAGTACTTGGTGGCAAAACTCTTGTTGGCAATCACAGAGGTCAGACGTTTCTTGTAGTTGGCCACCAGGTTTGCACACATCTCAGGAGGGATTTTGTCCCACTCCTCTTTGCAGATCTTCTCCAAGTCATTAAGGTTTCGAGGCTGACGTTTGGCAACTCGAACCTTCAGCTCCCTCCACAGATTTTAAATGGGATTAAGGTCTGGAGACTGGCTAGGCCACTCCAGGACCTTAATGTGCTTCTTATTGAGCCACTCCTTTGTTGCCTTGGCCGTGTGTTTTGGGTCATTGTCATGCTGGAATACCCGTCCACGACCGATTTTCAATGCCCTGGCTGAGGGAAGGAGGTTATCACCCAAGTTGTCCTGTCCCCTTAACAGAAAAACACCCCCAAAGCATAATGTTTCCACCTCCATGTTGACGGTGGGGATGGTGTTCTTGGGGTCATAGGCAGCATTCCTCCTCCTCCAAACACGGCGAGTTGAGTTGATGCCAAAGAGCTCGATTTTGGTCTCATCTGACCACAACACTTTCACCCAGTTCTCCTCTGAATCATTCATATGTTCATTGGCAAACTTTAGACGGGCCTGTATATGGCCAACACCAGAGAGCTGTGTAAGGACATCAGGGATAAAATTGTAGACCTGCACAAGGCTGGGATGGGCTACAGGACAATAGGCAAGCAGCTTGGTGAGAAGGCAACAACTGTTGGCGCAATTATTAGAAAATGGAAGAAGTTCAAGATGACGGTCAATCACACTCGGTCTGGGGCTCCATGCAAGATCTCACCTCGTGGGGCATCAATGATCATGAGGAAGGTGAGGGATCAGCCCAGAACTACACG
Organism: Coregonus clupeaformis; assembly: GCF_020615455.1. Taxonomy (NCBI): domain Eukaryota; kingdom Metazoa; phylum Chordata; class Actinopteri; order Salmoniformes; family Salmonidae; genus Coregonus; species Coregonus clupeaformis. The sequence goes on along the minus strand of NC_059214.1, from coordinate 49,117,142 downwards.
GCAGGACCTGGTCAATGACCTGAAGAGAGCTGAGACCACAGTCTCAAAGAAAACCATTAGTAACACACTATGCCGTCATGGATTAAAATCCTGCAGCGCACACAAGGTCCCCCTGCTCAAGCCAGCGCATGTCCAGGCCCGTCTGAAGTTTGCCAATGACCATCTGGATGATCCAGAGGAGGAATGGGAGAAGGTCATGTGGTCTGATGAGACAAAAATAGAGCTTTTTGGTCTAAACTCCACTCGCCGTGTTTGGAGGAAGAAGGATGAGTACAACCCCAAGAACACCATCCCAACCGTGAAGCATGGAGGTGGAAACATAATTCTTTGGGGATGCTTTTCTGCAAAGGGGACAGGACGACTGCACCGTATTGAGGGGAGGATGGATGGGGCCATGTATCGCGAGATCTTGGCCAACAACCTCCTTCCCTCAGAAAGAGCATTGAAGATGGGTCGTGGCTGGGTCTTCCAGCATGACAACGACCCGAAACACACAGCCAGGGCAACTAAGGAGTGGCTCCGTAAGAAGCATCTCAAGGTCCAGAAGTGGCCTAGCCAGTCTCCAGACCTGAACCCAATAGAAAATCTTTGGAGGGAGCTGAAAGTCCGTATTGCCCAGCGACAGCCCCGAAACCTGGAGGATCTGGAGAAGGTCTGTATGGAGGAGTGGGCCAAAATCCCTGCTGCAGTGTGTGCAAACCTGGTCAAGACCTACAGGAAACGTATGATCTCTGTAATTGCAAACAAAGGTTTCTGTACCAAATATTAAGTTCTGCTTTTCTGATGTATCAAATACTTATGTCATGCAATAAAATGCATATTAATTACTTCAAAATCATACAATGTGATTTTCTGGATTTTTGTTTTAGATTCCGTCTCTCACAGTTGAAGTGTACCTATGATAAAAATTACAGACCTCTACATGCTTTGTAAGTAGGAAAACCTGCAAAATCGGCAGTGTATCAAATACTTGTTCTCCCCACTGTATGTGAAGATGTATGATTAAGGTGGGAGGGGGGCTCAATAGGCCAGTCTGGGTGACGCGGGGCATTAGACAAGGATGCCCTCTATCAGGGCAGTTATATACACTAGCCATTGAGCCTTTTTTGGGCCTGCTACGAAGGAGACTGCAGGGAGTGTGCTGGACAGGCATAGCAGTGTCAGCGTATGCAGATTACGTTTCTGTGATGGTCAGGGATGGTCAGGATATGCAGGCACTAGAGACTAGTCTGAAGGTGTACGAGGGAGCTTCGTCAGCTAAGGAGAACTGGGGCAAGAGCAAAGCTCTGTTATGTGGGGAATGGGGGGATAGGGCCCCTCTGCTTCCAGGGGGTTTGCAGTGGAGTTGTGAAGGGCTTAACATTTTGGGGGTGTACTTGGGCTCGGAGAGGTGAGTCAGGAAGAACTGGGAGGGGCTGTCACAGGCAGTGGTGTCAAGACTGGCCAGGTGGAGGTGGCTCCTGTCCCAAGTGTCATATAGAGGGAGGGTGCTGATAATCAACAACCTGGTGGCATCTTCCCTGTGGTATACACTGGCTGTCCTCAACCCCCCCGCCGGTCTGCTCGCAGACCTGCAACGCAAACTGGTGGATTTTTTCTGATCGGGCCATCACTGGCTGAGGGCGACAGTGTTGTATATGTCCGTAAATGAAGGAGGACAGGGCCTGGTGGAACTGGAGAGCAGGGTGGCTGCATTCCGACCAAAGGTGGCGCAGAGACTGCTGTACCATACTGATGTCGGCTGGAGGGAGCCAGCATGCGCGCTGCTGAGGAGAGCTGGCGGATTAGGGTTGGACCGGCAGCTATTCCTCATGAGGCTGGAGGGGCTGAGTACAGCAGGTCTCTCTGATTTTTACACTGCGGTGCTGAGGGCCTGGCAGCTACTAAGGGGGTGTGGAGCCTGGGCTATGGGTGTGGGAGGAGCCTATCTTCCACAACCCAGCCATCCTTTTGAGATCGGTTCAGTCGGCCACCCTGAAGAGGCGACTGATGGCAGCGGGATTACTAAGGCTGGGTGACCTGCGATTGCTGGGAGAGGAGGGGTGGAAAACCCCAGAAGTCCTAGCACAACAAACAGGACTAAGATCTCTTAGGCTGCTGGAGAGATTCCTGGGGGAAGTCCAGGAGGCACTGTCTGAGCTGGTAAAGGGGGTGTTTGAGCGACCAAAGGGGGAGGGGCCACCAATGTTTCCGCCACTGCACTTGACGGCAGAGACTGGGGACTGGCAAGGGGGTCTGGAGAACTTGTTAGATTTTAACACTCCGAGCCTGGGGGAGTTTGAAGGGGTGGGAGGTAAAGCCCTCTACAACCTCTGTATTAAGGTAAGGAACATCAGGAGCCTAACAGGAGTGAATGCACATCAGTGGCAGGGAGTATGTGGGGCGGAGACTATGGTGGGTTTTAGATGGAGGGGGCTCTACAAACTCCCAGTACCAAAGAGGTCAGGGGACCTCCAGTGGAGGGTTTTACATGGAGCCCTGGCCACAAACAGCTGGGTGACACGGGTTGAACCGGGAGTCGGACAGGGGTGTCCTTTCTGTGTCATGAGTGAAACTGTGATTCATGTGTTTTCTGTGTGTGCCAGGTTAATGCCTTTAATGTCTGTGTGAGAGGTTGGGGGTGGAGTTTACTGTCAGGATGTTTATAATGGGGTACAGGTATTCAAAGAAGGAAAATGCTAAATGTGTGTTGTTGAATTTTCTCTTTGCTCAGGCAAAGTTAGCTATTTGGATAACAAGGAGGAACAGGGTCAAAGGTGGGGGGATAACAGACCCTTTACTATTATTTAATGGGATGGTCTCTGCGCGCCTTAGGGTGGAATTTGAGTTCTATAAAATGATAAAAAGTGTGGAGATGTTTCAAGAGATATGGTGTGTTGGGGGGGCTGTCTGTATAGCTGGCGAAGATGGTCTGGATATACGGTTGTCTCTCTCTCTCTCTCTCTCTCTCTCTCTCTCTCTCTCTCTCTCTCTCTCTCACTCTCTCACTCTCTCACTCTCTCTCACTCTCTCTCTCTCTCTCTCTCAACAGTGTTGCAACAATGTGCAAATAGTCCCCTTCCTGTTGTGTTCTGGCCAGTCTGGGTCTGGAGTCAGCTTGCTGTGAATGTCCCGTCCCTTCAGATCACACTGTGAGGAGCATAATCACTGTCTGAGGAGAGCTGGGGCTCTGCAGATGGTGGGATGGGGGGGTTGAGTGACAGCTTCCTTCCCAGTGGGTGGATCACTGAACCTTCAACATCCTGATCTTTCTGATCTGCCAAGTGGGGCTGGGTTTTCCTTTTTCCACACTGTAGATCAGGTTAGTTGGTTCCTCTGGTTATGCTGTAGATAGTTACTTACAGTATGTAGTATGTGATACATATTGTTAACTTGATGTGTACCTTTTATCATATACAGCTGCATATACAATGATATAAACAACCGCAATGTGACAATCAAGATCGATAACAGTCTATTTTTATATCTAATCATGGTCACAGTAATTCGGTGTGTGACGCTTTGTTGGCATACCAGCTCAGTTGGTAGAGCATGGCGTTTGCAACGCCAGGGTTGTGGGTTCACTTCCCACGGGGGGCCAGTATGAAAAAAAAAAAAAATTATGCACTCACTAACTGGATAAGAGCGTCTGCTAAATGACTAAAATGTAAATGTAACCTCACAACTATTAAATGCTGCGGGATTCCCTGCCGTATGGCATCCTCAGTACTTCCAGCCCAGCAACACCTCCAGACTGCCCAGGCTCCACCATGCTGCCCAGACCCCAGCCAGCCCACAGCAGGACAGCCGTCTTTACAAATACCCTCTCGCCTGCCAGCCTGCCGCTGGGCTTACGGCAGTTTGCTTTTGCAGGGGAGATTAAATGTTTTCTGAGCATGGCTCCAGATATTTGTATTTACAACCCTCTCTGTCTGCCCATGCAGGGGTAATTACAGACAGGCAATCCACATGATGCCTCCGTCTCTGTACCACTAGGGGTTCTTTGTGAACATGTATCTGTGCTTAGCCTCCCTTAAGAGGGTAATAATGTTCAGATTGTTTGTCTTTCCCTCAAAACCCACACCACTCTGAGAGCAGCAGCAGTCATTTCGCTGTTCAGTCCTAAGATGTATGAACAGACAAGGAAAAAGTGACTGCTCATCTGTTCCACTGAACTTGTTTTAAGTGGGCACTGGGAAAACAGCTTGTTTTATTGGAAGATGTGTAATAAGCCTGGAGTAAAGAGAAAACAGGATGTTCCTATTGATTTTTTCTGCCGGAATCACTGAATCACTGGACCTTTAACTCCGGATTCATCGCTACCAGCTAGCTGCAACAAAATGGACGCTGTGGTCTGGCTAATCATCCTGAGCTAGGCCCATCTCCCGGCTATCTACCTCTCTGTCAACCGGACGGGACCACCTAGTGTTGACACGGAGCCCCGCCGATCCTACACGACTGGTCTGCCGACGAAATCGTCTGATGTGGTTACGACGTCGACCACGAAGATTCCATCTGCTAGCCCCGGCCCGCTAGCACACGCTAGCCGTGGCCTCTTACTCGCTAGTGCTTTAGCAGCCTCCGAACTATCCTATTGCTGTTCACCGGACCTTATGATAACTCAGCTATACAGCTGATGTCTGCTGGACTGTTCCTTTTACGGTACTACATCCTGTTTATGTTTAGCCTCAGCCCAAACATGGTTAGCTTATTGTTGTTTCGGTTATTTCTAATTGTACTATTTCACTGTAGATCCCCCAGCCCAGCTAAACCTGCCTTAGATAGCTCCTTTGTCCCACCCCCATACACGCGGAGACCGACTCAATTGGTGCCTCCAGTGATGCTATCTCTTTCATTGTTACCCAACGCTTAGGTTTACCTCCACTTTACTCATATCCTTCCATATCCTTGTCTGTACATAATGCCCTGAATCTTTTCTACAACACCCGGAAATCTGCCCCCTTTATTCTATGTACCCAACGCACTAGAAGACCAGTTCTTAAAGCCTTTAGCCGTATCCTTATTCTAGTCCTCCTCTGTTCCTCTGGTGATGTAGAGGCTAACCCAGGCCCTGCAGCCCTCAGTATCACTCCTACTCCCCAGGCGCTATCATTTGCTGACTTCTGTAATCATAAAAGTCTTGGTTTCTTGCACGTAAATATCAGAAGTCTACTTCCTAAGTTTGAGTTATTCACTGCGTTAGCACACTCCGCCAACCCTGATGTTCTAGCAGTGTCTGAATCCTGGCTCAGGAAGGCCACCAAAAATTCTGAAATGTCCATCCCCAACTATAACATTTTCTGTCTAGATAGAACTGCCAAAGGGGGTGGAGTTGCAATCTACTGTAGAGATAGCCTGCAGAGCTCTATCATACTATCCAGGTCTGTGCCCAAACAGTTGGAGCTTCTACTTCTAAAAATCCACCTTTCCAGAAATAAGTCTCTCACTGTTGCCGCTTGCTACAGACCCCCATCAGCCCCCAGCTGTGCCCTGGACACCATATGTGAATTGATTGCCCCCCATTTATCCTCAGAGTTCGTACTGATTGGTGACCTAAATTGGGATATGCTTAATACCCCGGCCATCCTACAATCCAAACTAGATGCCCTCAATCTCACGCAAATTATCAACGAACCTACCAGGTACAACCCTAAATCCGTAAACATGGGTACCCTCATAGATATCATCCTGACTAACATACCCTCTAAATACACCTCAGCTGTCTTCAACCAGGATCTCAGCGATCACTGCCTTATTGCCTGCGTCCGTAACGGGTCCGCGGTCAAACGACCACCCCTCATCACTGTCAAACGCTCCCTAAAACACTTTAGCGAGCAGGCCTTCCTAATTGACCTAGCCCAGGTATCCTGGATGGATATAGATCTCATTCCGTCAGTAGAGGATGCCTGGTTGTTCCTTAAAAGTAATTTCCTCTCAATCTTAAATAAACATGCCCCATTCAAAAAATACAGAACTAAGAACCGATATAGCCCCTGGTTCTCCTCAGACTTGACTGCCCTTGACCAGCACAAAAACATCCTGTGGCGTACTGCATTAGCATCAAATAGCCCCCGCGATATGCAACTTTTCAGGGAAGTTAGGAACCAATATACACAAGCAGTCAGGAAAGCAAAGGCTAACTTTTTCAAACAGAAATTTACATCCTGTAGCACTAACTCCAAAAAGTTTTGGGACACTGTAAAGTCCATGGAGAATAAGCGCACTTCCTCCCAGTTGCCCACTGCACTGAGGCTAGGAAACACTATCACCACCGATAAATCTACAATAATCGAGAATTTCAACAAGCATTTTGCTACGGCTGGCCATGCTTTCCATCTGGCTACCACTACCCCGGCCACCAACTCTGCACCCTCCGCTGCAACTTGCCCATGCCCCCCCCGCTTCTCCTTCACACAAATTCAGACAGCTGATGTTCTGAAAGAGCTGCAAAATCTGGACCCCTACAAATCAGCTGGGCTAGACAATCTGGACCCTTTCTTTCTAAAACTAGCCGCCGAAATTGTCGCAACCCCTATTACTAGTCTGTTCAACCTCTCTTTCATAACGTCTGAGATCCCCAGAGATTGGAAAGCTGCCGCGGTCATCCCCCTCTTCAAAGGGGGTGACACTCTAGATCCAAACTGCTACAGACCTATATCCATCCTGCCCTGCCTTTCGAAAGTATTTGAAAGCCAAGTTAACAAACAGATCACCGACCATTTCGAATACCACCGTACCTTCTCCGCTATGCAATCCGGTTTCCGAGCTGGTCATGGGTGCACTTCAGCCACGCTCAAGGTCCTAAACTATATTATAACCGCGATTGATAATAGACAGTACTGTGCAGCCGTCTTCATCGACCTGGCCAAGGCTTTCGACTCTGTCAACCACCGCATTCTTATTGGCAGACTAAATAGCCTTGGTTTCTCAAATGACTGCCTCGCCTGGTTCACCAACTACTTCTCAGATAGAGTTCAGTGTGTCAAATCGGAGGGCCTGTTGTCTGGACCTATGGCAGTCTCTATGGGGGTGCCACAGGGTTCAATTCTTGGGCCGACACTTTTCTCCGTGTATATCAATGATGTCGCTCTTGCTGCTGGTGACTCTCAGATCCACCTCTACGCAGACGACACCATTTTCTATACATCTGGCCCTTCATTGGACACTGTGTTAACAAACCTCCAAACGAGCTTCAATGCCATACAACACTCCTTCAGTAGCCTCCAACTGCTCTTAAACACTAGTAAAACTAAATGCATGCTTTTCAATCGAACGCTGCTGGTACCCGCCCACCCGACTAGAATCACCACTCTCGACGGGTCTGACCTAGAGTATGTGGACAACTACAAATACCTAGGTGTCTGGTTAGACTGTAAACTCTCCTTCCAGACTCACATAAAGAATCTCCAATCCAAAGTTAAATCTAGAATCTGCTTCCTATTTCGCAACAAAGCCTCCTTCACTCATGCTGCCAAACATGCCCTCGTAAAACTGACTATCCTACCGATCCTTGACTTCGGCGATGTCATTTACAAAATAGCCTCCAACACTCTACTCAGCAAATTGGATGTAGTCTATCACAGTGCCATCCGTTTTGTCTCCAAAGCCCCATACACTACCCACCACTATGACCTGTACGCTCTTGTTGGCTGGTCCGCACTACATGTTCGTCGTCAAACCCACTGGCTCCAGGCCATCTATAAATCACTGCTAGGCAAATCCCCGCCTTATCTTAGCTCATTGGTCACCATAGCAGCACCCACCCGTAGTCTGCGCTCCAGCAGGTATATCTCACTGGTCATTCCCAAAGCCAACACCTCCTTTGGCCGCAATTCCTTCCAGTTCTCTGCTGCCAATGACTGGAACGAATTGCAAAAATCTCTGAAGCTGGAGACTCTTATCTCCCTCACTAACTTTAAGCATCAGTTGTCAGAGCACCTTACCGATCACTGCACCTGTACACGGCCCATCTGAAATTAGCCCACCCAACTACCTCATCGCTATATTGTTATTTATTTTGCTCTTTTGCACCCCAGTATCTCTATTTGCACATAATCTCTTGCACATCTAGCATTCCAGTGTTAATACTATTGTAATTATTTTGCACTATAGCCTATTTATTGCCTTACCTCCATAACTTGCTATATTTGCACACACTGTATATGTATTTTCTGTTGTATTTTTGACTTTATGTTTTATTACCCCATATGTAACTCTGTGTTGTTTTTATCGCACTGCTTTGCTTTATCTTGGCCAGGTCGCAGTTGTAAATGAGAACTTGTTCTCAACTGGCTTACCTGGTTAAATAAAGGTGAAATAAAAAAAAAAAAATAAATAAAAGGATGATCTTTGAACTTGAAAAAAAGTTAGCCTTGGTGCACAGTAACTGTAAACAAGTTCATGTGTAATATATATAACTATTCATTGTAAAAAAAAAAAACTAAAAAAAATTGGAAGTGAAACTTGCATAAAAAAAATGTTTTAAGTCCACTTCTCATTCCTCCCCTTCCAAACCTCTCCAAAAGTTATTCTGCATCTCAAGAATGGACCAATGAGTTGGAGCTATTTATATTAGTCTTTCCAAAATACATCAACAAAAGCCTGGTCGAGGCCAACCAAAAGATCAGCGTTTTCAGGTCACTCCCAAAATATGTACTGTAGAGCCTGGCACGAAACATACTGACACATTTTGGGAGCTTAAAATTTCCTCTGGCAGCTGCTTTTTTTTTTGGGCCCCGCTGACAAGTTCTGCTTCACCAAGACTCAGCCTCCACACACCTCAATTTGGATAATGGGCTGAATTACTCAACGCTGGTGGTGTGCCAAGCTTTTCGGTAATGCAGAGTACGGGCAGGTTGCCCCAAGTAGAGGCTCATTCAGGGCTTGTTTAGAGGAATGTCAAGGGGAAGGCAGCAAACATAATTCAATATCAACAATGTGAGGGCATACCATATTATAATCCCATGATAGGTTGAATAAGATAAAATTGCATTGGCTTACAGTAGGTTTGTCCAAGTGATTGTTCCAACTAGTTCCAAGTCCAAGTTAGTCACCGTTATCAAAACAATAAATTGTGTGGATGAAGACGTGAGTCTTACTGTAATGTCAAGAAGTTACACTACCGTTCAAAAGGTTGGGGTCACTTAGAAATGTCCTTGTTTTCGAAAGACAAGCCATTTTATTGTCCATTAAAATAACATTAGAGTGTCTAGTTTGAGAAACAGCCGCTTCACAGGTCCTCAACTGGCAGCTTCATTAAATAGTACACGCAAAACACCAGTCTCAACGTCAACAGTGAAGAGGCGACTCCAGGATGCTGACCTTCTAGGCAGAGTTGCAAAGAAAAAGCCAGACGGCCCATCTTAATCTTTTATTTTTATTGGCCAGTCTGAGATATGGCTTTTTCTTTGCAACTCTGTTTAGAAGGTCAGCATCCCGGAGTCGCCTCTTCACTGTTGACGTTGAGACTGGTGTTTTGCGGGTACTATTTAATGAAGCTGCCAGTTGAACACCTGTGAAGCGTCTGTTTCTCAAACTAGACACTCTAATGTATTTGTCCTCTTGCTCAGTTGTGCACCGGGGCCTCCCACTCCTCTTTCTATTCTGGTTAGAGCCAGTTTGCTCTGTTCTGTGAAGGGGGTAGTACACAGCGTTGTACGAGATCTTCAGTTTCTTGGCAATTTCTCGCATGGAATAGCCTTAATTTCTCAGAACAACAATAGACTGAAGAGTTTCAGAAGAAAGTTATTTGTTTCTGGCCATTTGGAGCCTGTAATCAAACCCACAATTGCTGATGCTCCAGATCAAATCAAATCAAATCAAATTGTATTTGTGCCGAATACAACAGGTGTAGAAATTACCGTGAAATGCTTACTTACAGCCCTTAACCAACAATGCATTTATTTTTTTATAAAAAAGTAAAATAAAACAACAACAACAAAAAAGTGTTGAGAAAAAAAGAGCAGAAGTAAAATAAAATAACAGTAGGGAGGCTATATACAGGGGGGTACCGGTGCAGAGTCAATGTGCGGGGGCACCGGCTAGTTGTGGTAGTTGAAGTAATATGTACATGTGGGTAGAGTTAAAGTGACTATGCATAAATAATTAGTAACAGAGTAGCAGCAGCGTAAAAACATGGGGACGGGGTGGGGTAGGGGGCCAGTGCAAATAGTCCAGGTAGACATGATTAGCTGTTCAGGAGTCTTATGGCTTGGGGGTAGAAGCTGTTGAGAAGCCTTTTGGACCTAGACTTGGCGCTCCGGTACCGCTTGCCGTGCGGTAGCAGTGAGAACAGTCTATGACTAGGGTGGCTGGAGTCTTTGTCAATTTTGAGGGCCTTCCTCTGATACTCAACTAGTCTCATGAAGGCCAGTTTTATTGCTTCTTTAATCAGCACAACCGTTTTCAGCTGTGCTAACATAATTACAAAAGGGTTTTCTAATGATCAATTAGCCTTTTAAAATGATAAAGTTGGATTAGCAAACACAACGTGCCATTGGATGGTTGCTAATAATGGGCCTCTGTACGCCTATGTAGATATTCCATTAAAAATCAGCCGTTTCCAGCTACAATAGCCATTTACAACATTAACAATGTCTACACTGTATTTCTGATCAATTTTATGTTATTTTAATGGACAATAAAAATGCTTTTCTTTCGAAAACAAGGACATTTCTAAGTGACCCCAAACTTTTGAACGGTAGTGTAGGTCTTCAAATAGTAACACGAGTCAGCGATTACGTCGCCCTTATGACAGAGGGTTCAAGTGAACTGTCACCACAATTTATTTACGTGACCAAATGTTGCGAGAGACGTTTTCACCCGAGTCATCAGGTAGGCAGAGTTGGGTGTGATCACTGTAACGGGAGTTTATAAAGTAAAGGGCACATCATCCTTGGCTGTGCAAACAAAGCCTACAAAAGTGTCAGTGTTAATCACAGCGTGGCCTTAAGGGCAGTGGACAAAAGAGCGGACTGTGACTCGTCGCCAAACAAAAGGCTGGGTTCAAATCTGTCAAGTCAGCTGATATGGACCAGCGCAACAGGCCACGTCACTTCCAATGAAAGATTAATTCCCAAGATTTAAGAGTTTAGTGATGCTTTCCCTGTAATATTGAGAGAGAGTGAGAGAGAGAGAGAGTCTGAGAGTCTCACTGAGTCTGAGTGTAGTCTGAGTGTAATGTTTACTGTTAATATTTATTGTTTATTTCACTTTTGTTTACTATCTACTTCACTTGCTTTGGCAATGTTAACACACGTTTCCCATGCCAATAAAGCCCTTAAATTGAATTGAATTGAATTGAGAGAGAGAGAGAGAGAGAGAGAGAGAGAGAGAGAGAGGGAGAGAGAGGGAAAGAGAGAGTAGAGAGAGAGAGAGAGAGAGAGAGAGGAGAGAGAGAGAGAAGAGAGAGCGAGAGAGACAGAGAGGGAGAGAGAGAGAGAGAGAGAGAGAGAGGAACATAAATAAATTGGTGACCACCATTTAACTATGAATCAGAATATTAGAAAAGGAGGATGACAGAATGAAACCGGGAGATTGATACATAATGGTGATGACAGAACATGAGTCATTCCTCCTTGAGACAATCTCTCACACAAATTAAAGAATACATTTCAGAGGAGACTAATGATGACCTCATAATTGCAAGCATCCTGTGGTTGCTATAGAAAAAATCTCACTTCACATTAGAGATCAAAGACGCCACAAGCACTTCCAAACCAGATGCAAAAACCAGATCCAAGGAATCTGGGTAAAGTGTGTTTTCTACATGGAGTACACCGTTACCACTTCTACACCGAACAAAAACATGAACGAAACTTGCAACAACTTCAAAGATTTTACTGAGTTACAGTTCATACAAGGAAATCAGTCAATTTAAATAAATGCATTAGTCATATCTATGGATTTCACATGACTGGAAATACAGATATGCATCTGTTGGTCACAGATACCTTTTAAAAAAAGGTAAGGGCGTGGATCAGAAAACCAGTCAGTATCTTGTGTGACCACCATTTGCTTCATGCAACGCGACATATCTCCTTCGAATAGAGTTGATCAGGCTGTTGATTGCGGCCTGTGGAATGTTGTCCCGCTCTGCGTGTCTGTACGCTGAAAGATAACAAACGAGCGAGACAAGAAAATCCTCCATGCGTTAATACCCCAGCAAATGTGCCATGGTGGTTCTGACATTTCGCCAGTCCAGGATTCAACAAACCAAATAATCCAACAGAGAGTAGGGACCTTCATATCTTCCTGAGGTAAAGTAGCTGATTGAGGCAGCTGGCTCTTTAACTGAGGCTGGGAAATGGCCTAACATATGGCAGTAGTTGATGTGGACGTAAGTTAAGCATAAGTTCTGTAGGGCTGCGAGGGGGGAAATCAAAGCACCATATGGCATCCCCAGAAACCCCCCTGACAAGAGGCAGAGAGAGTTATTTGTGGCATCGCTGGCAAGGACGACCAGTGAGTCACCCAAAGGAAGGGACATCGATGACACCAGTCGATGAGTATGTTGTGTGGAAAATCAATATGCTACATTCGAAAGGCCATTGATAGGGCATATCGAAATCCTTGGTCACCCATCATTATGTCACTGCAAATGACAGAGATAAGGGAAATGTGTTTGCACACAGGGCTTTTTATACATAACGCAGAGCACTTAAGCTTAGCATAGTTACCATACTAATTATTTATACACCGTACTTAATGGATCACTTTCTTTTCATAACAATATTTAATTGGAATATGTGACCGGATTCTGTATCATAGGCGTTTTATGCTATTTCCTACATCCCAGTAGGGCTGTTTGAAAAATGGTAATTATAATAATCATAATATATATATATATACAGTGGGGAGAACAAGTATTTGATACACTGCCGATTTTGCAGGTTTTCCTACTTACAAAGCATGTAGAGGTCTGTAATTTGTATCATAGGTACACTTCAACTGTAAGAGACGGAATCTAAAACAAAAATCCAGAAAATCACATTGTATGATTTTTAAGTAATTCATTTGCATTTTATTGCATGACATAAGTATTTGATCACCTACCAACCAGTAAGAATTCCAGCTCTCACAGACCTGTTCGTTTTTCTTTAAGAAGCCCTCCTGTTCTCCACTCATTACCTCTATTAACTGCACCTGTTTGAACTCGTTACCTGTATAAAAGACCTGTCCACACACTCAATCAAACAGACTCCAACCTCTCCACAATGGCCAAGAACAGAGAGCTGTGTAAGGACATCAGGGATACAATTGTAGACCTGCACAAGGCTGGGATGGGCAACAGGACAATAGGCAAGCAGCTTGGTGAGAAGGCAACAACTGTTGCCGCAATTATTAGAAAATGGAAGAAGTTCAAGATGACTGTCAATCACCCTCGGTCTGGGGCTCCATGCAAGATCTCACCTCGTGGGGCATCAATGATCATGAGGAAGGTGAGGAATCAGCCCAGAACTACATGGCAGGACCTGGTCAATGACCTGAAGAGAGCTGGGACCTCAGTCTCAAAGAAAACCATTAGTAACACACTACGCCGTCATGGATTAAAATCCTGCAGCGCACACAAAGTCCCCCTGCTCAAGCCAGCGCATGTCCAGGCCCGTCTGAAGTTTGCCAATGACCATCTGGATGATCCAGAGGAGGAATGGGAGAAGGTCATGTGGTCTGATGAGACAAAAATAGAGCTTTTTGGTCTAAACTCCACTCGCCGTGTTTGGAGGAAGAAGAAGGATGAGTACAACCCCAAGAACACCATCCCAACCATGAAGCATGGAGGTGGAAACAGCATTCTTTGGGGAGGCTTTTTCTGCAAAGGGGACAGGACGACTGCACCGTATTGAGGGGAGGATGGATGGGGCCATGTATCGCGAGATCTTGGCCAACAACCTCCTTCCCTCAGTAAGAGCATTGAAGATGGGTCGTGGCTGGGTCATCCAGCATGACAACGACCCGAAACACACAGCCAGGGTAACTAAGGAGTGGCTCCGTAAGAAGCATCTCAAGGTCCTGGAGTGGCCTAGCCAGTCTCCAGACCTGAACCCAATAGAAAATCTTTGGAGGGAGCTGAAAGTCCGTATTGCCCAGCGACAGCCCCGAAACCTGAAGGATCTGGAGAAGGTCTGTACGGAGGAGTGGGCCAAAATCCCTGCTGCAGTGTGTGCAAACCTGGTCAAGACCTACAGGAAACGTATGATCTCTGTAATTGCAAACAAAGGTTTCTCTACCAAATATTAAGTTCTGCTTTTCTGATGTATCAAATACTTATGTCATGCAATAAAATGTAAATGAACTACTTAAAAATCATACAATGTGATTTTCTGGATTTTTGATAAAAATTATAGACCTCTACATGCTTTGTAAGTAGGAAAACCTGCAAAATCGGCAGTGTATCAAATACTTGTTCTCCCCACTGTATATATATATATATATATATATATATATATATATATATATATATATCAGTACCAGTCAAAAGTTTGGACACACCTACTCATTCCAGGGTTTTTCTTTATTTTTTATATTTTCTACATTGTAGAATAATAGTGAAGACATCAAAACTATGAAATAACACATATGGAATCATGTAGTAACCAAAAAAGTGTGAAACAAATCAAAATAGATTTTAGATTATTCAAAGTAGCCACCCTTTGCAAAGTAGCCACCCATAATATGGTATTTTACCCTTGGCATTCTCTCAACCAGCTTCATGAGGTAGTCACCTGGAACGCATTTCAATTAACAGGTGTGCCTTGTTAAAAGTTAATATAATGCGTTTGAGCCAATCAGTTGTGTTGTGACAAGGTAGGGTTGGTATACAGAAGATAGCCCTATTTGGAAAAAGAGCAAGTCCATATTTTGGGTGGCTACTTTGAAGAATCTCAAATATAAAATATATTTTGATTTGTTTAACACTTTTTTGGTTACTACATGATTCCATATGTGTTATTTCATAGTTTGATATCCTCACTATTATTCTACAATGTAGAAAATAGTAAAATATTAAGAAAAACCCTGGAATTAGTAGGTGTGTCCAAACTTCTGACTGGTACTGTATATACATTTTTGGGTTGCAGAAATGCCTTCTTGAACAGGTGAACTTTAATTTGCCTTAATTACAAACTTGTTTGGATCTGTAAATATGAATGAATATATTATGTGTGTGGGGAAAATCATTATTGGTTTCATGGTGGTATTGTTGTGGCGATCAGAGTTGTGTTTTCACAAAACAAGCGAGAACACAAAGCTTGTATATGCACAAAGCAGACCTTGAACAATTAACAAAAAGGTATCCCCTCTGCCAAGTTAGTCTGACAGGGACTATCCTGGTGTTTATTTCTTAAAAAGGTCTCCCCTCTGCCAATGTCACGATCGTTGTAAGAAGCAGACCAAGGCGCAGCGTGATAGGCGTACATCTTTTAATGAGTACTTTACACCAACAACAAAACAACAAAACGATACGTGAAGTCTAAAGGTTCACCAACACAAACCTATACAGAACAAGATCCCACAATTAACTAGTTCCAACAGGCTGCCTAAGTATGGTTCCCAATCAGAGACAACGAGAATTAGCTGCCTCTGATTGGGAACCACCCTGGCCAACATAGATCCACACGATCTAGAACATAAACCTAGAAAACTAAACATAGAAACTAACACCCTGGCTCAACATTAAAGAGTACCCAGAGCCAGGGCGTGACAGCCTATCCTGGGATCTCTACATTTTAACAGTAAGTCTTTTAGCGGCTGGCTCTGCTAGCACGTCACAGGAAAAAGTCATTGAATGATTTAAACCTTTTTTTATCACTGCACAGTAAACCCTTTGATTATTTCCTAAAAATATGCTAAATAGACATACATAAGCTATTTAGCCTGAGTTACAAAAGGGAACATTTACATGAAGCTGAAACAAGTTGACAAGTGGCCTGTAGTAAACGAATAAGACAGCTCAAATATCACTAAAGTAAGCCAATGTTTACTTGAGGCTGCTATGATGTTATAGAGCTGCTTTTGGACTGAGCTATCTGAGGTACAAGTACAAAGCAAACACTTCAGATGCACCTGAAATATCATTTATCATACAGGACAGAGAGTTTCAAGGACACAAGAGGACGCAGTCCACTATCCATATGTGAATGTTTTCCACCTACCAACTCAAGTCCTTCCTTGAAGAGGATGTGATTATACTGTAGAATCAATTGAATAGATACCCAGAGAGAGAGCTTAGTCTCATGTCACGCTCAGACGATCCACACTGTAGATGTGCTTGATAAAATGGGAAGATCAATATGTTTTTATTTTCTGCAACACAGGTTATCAACGTTCAGACGATACAAAGGGATAAAGGGAATCCTCTTATCTTGGCAGCAGTAAACTGAACTCAAGAGTTACATTCAATACTATTCCTTAGAGGGATTAACACTGCAGCATCCAAAATCAGAGCACATAATTGTTTTCCAATAAAAACACATATGAATTGTGAAACTGAATGGAATTTCATAATCAGTCCAATTTGTCCAGCTTCAGCTCCAGAAGGCCCAAATGGAATTGTCATTGTTATTTAAAGTACTGACAACATTTTATTGCTTGGTGTTACCATATTGCAAGTACAGCAAACACACACTTCCAAAAGGGCCTCTGCACTCCATCACAATGTGAGTCTATTTACTGTTACTGAGGTCCCCACAGGGGTGATTAGCAGAATCCTATCTGACAATATAGCATGCCCTTTCCCTTTCGCTTTCCTTACCCACTACCCATGCCTTTCGCTTTCCTTACCCACTACCCATGCCTTTCGCTTTCCTTACCCACTACCCATGCCTTTCGCTTTCCTCACCCACTACCCATGCCTTTCGCTTTCCTTACCCACTACCCATGCCTTTCGCTTTCCTTACCCACTACCCATGCCTTTCGCTTTCCTCACCCACTACCCATGCCTTTCGCTTTCCTTACCCACTACCCATGCCTTTCGCTTTCCTCACCCACTACCCATGCCTTTCGCTTTCCTTACCCACTACCCATGCCTTTCGCTTTCCTTACCCACTACCCATGCCTTTCGCTTTCCTCACCCACAACCCATGCCTTTCGCTTTCCTTACCCACTACCCATGCCTTTCGCTTTCCTTACCCACTACCCATGCCTTTCGCTTTCCTTACCCACTACCCATGCCTTTCGCTTTCCTTACCCACTACCCATGCCTTTCGCTTTCCTCACCCACTACCCATGCCTTTCGCTTTCCTCACCCACTTCCCATGCCTTTCGCTTTCCTCACCCACTACCCATGCCTTTCGCTTTCCTTACCCACTACCCATGCCTTTCGCTTTCCTTACCCACTACCCATGCCTTTCAGTTGCTAAATATTGAAAGACATGTTTGAACAGTGGAAAATAGTGTATTTCTTTAGGGTAGATTTAGATTCCTTTTCTGTGTCAAAGACACAGACAGTCCTCATCCCGACCTCCAGTATGTTTTCCTATTAGACTATTCCCCAAGGACTAGACAATCTAACAAATGAATGTCAGTTTCCTCTCTGTGACTATGGTTTCCTCATCAATGACGCTCTAGGACGAGGGTGGGCGAGGAGGGAGAGGCAAATTCATTGAGCAGTAAGCAGTAAGTGTGACCAGAAGTTCTAAAGGTGTAGGTTCTAAATGTGTTCTAAAGGTGTAGGTTCTGAAGCTTTAGTCAGATCCACTACTGAATGGCCAGGCCTTCCATTATTACTAAAGGAAGTGGGGGGAGGAAATGAAATATAAAAGCAGGACGAGAGATACAACCTATCAAACCGTCTCAAACTAAAGGTTGACTACGCCAAGCCACTGACATAACATAGATTTTGATCTCAAAGAGTACAAGCTCTTATTGCAAATCCTTTCACTATTCCCAACACTTGCCCTAACACAGAGAACATCAAGGAACCTCTACCACTCCCACCCCATTATAAGAAAACAAATGAAAAGCACTTTACACAGTATTGCTCACTCTGTTCAGACCTCTTGTGAAAGGCAAGTGTCGACTCAGACCAACCAGGCCTCTTTTCCGCACCTTTCGTACACTCTCTGGTTTCAGCTGTTGTGCATTTGAGCTTAGCACAACATTTCACAACATCTTGTTATGACTTCCCCCTACATCGTTACGTGAGAGTTCTGATCTGTTATCTCATCAAATGTATTGTAGGCTTAGCAGAACGATTGCATGGTAGGTACTTAAAAGGCATGTGTCTGAACATACAGCGTCTCTCTCTATCCCTGAATCTTCAGAACACTGGACCTGGTATTTTCATGAGACTTCTCTTCTCATCATGTGGACTGTTATTCTATACAGCATGTCAGGGTGACATTTTGGGGCTAGAGCATTGGGCCAGAAAGGTCGCTGGTTCGAAATCCCAGAGCTGACAAGGTGAAAACCTGTCGCTGTGCCCTTGAGCAAGGCACTTAACCCCAATTGTTCCAGGGGCGCTGGACAATGGCGACCCTGGCCGTGACCCCACTCCCTGCGGTCACAATGGCGACCCTGGCCGTGACCCCACTCCCTGCGGTCACAATGGCGACCCTGGCCGTGACCCCACTCCCTGCGGTCACAATGGCGACCCTGGCCGTGACCGCACTCCCTGCGGTCACAATGGCGACCCTGGCCGTGACCCCACTCCCTGCGGTCACAATGGCGACCCTGGCCGTGACCCCACTCCCTGCGGTCATCTCAGGGGGAGTTGGGATATACAAAAAATATATATATATTTTATTATTATTATTATTATTTTGACAACGGAAAAACTCTGAAGAGGTTGTGAAAAATCTACCATATCAATTCATATAGGCCTATTTAGGCAAGTCATTTGAATCAAAACAAATTTGGAATACAGCAGATTGGGGTTGCATCACACCTTCATAGATTATCACTGACTTTTAATTGGGGTTGCATCACACCTTCATAGATTATCACTGGTTTTTAATTGGGGTTGCATCACACCTTCAGTGGAAGATCCTAGCCAATCAAAGGAAAACATATGACCTCATAGAGAAAAAAGAGTGGGAAAATCCAGCTCACAGACCACCTTTCTAGCTCCACAGTCTTCTCAAACATGTCTTAAACCACTTCAGTAGGGTTTTCATTTTGTTTCCAAGTCTTCCAGTAACTCAAGCCACATGTCTGATGGAGCCTGTATCATGTAGAGACCATTGTTTCCTGACCTCAGCCCTGAATCATCTGCTAGTCAGACAGGAAGAACCACCATAAGCCTATCAGCTCACAGACGCTCAGTGAAATCCTGATCAGCCTACACACTCCACATACTGTACACTCCCCCAAAAAGTTTCAGAACAAGGAAAAATATATCCCTATCAACTCAGACATGCACCAGCCTGTACTGACTCATAGGAAGAGGCATGACACATGGGGGGGTATTAGATGGTTTAATACAAAGCGATAAGTGACATCATACAGTATGTTACTCCTGGCAACTGCAATAAAATGTGTCATTTGGCCCTTTGTTCAGTTTGCCCAAGGTGCATCCTATTTCTATCAATGTTTAACTCCTACAATATGCACAAACCCTTGTCTTAATGATTTTTGAATGACAGCATTTACATGTATAATGCTACAGTATCATACTGACCTGGAAAGTATTGGAAGCTCCTATGAGATACAAACTTTTAATTTGAGTTTGAAAAATGGGACGCAGTATCTCTTTTCTAGCTTGACCAACTTTGTATTGCGGGTGAGGGGAAAGGCTGATAGCTAGCTAGTCAGGGGCTGATGGAAGGAATGGGCAGGGAGTAGGTATTGCTTCTCCAGATATAGCATTGCAAGTTGAAGCACACCAATTTCTCCAAGTGACAGTGGACAGGACATAGGGATTAACCTGTGGCTGATGCTCCAGCCCAAGTACATTTGTCATCTCGACGCTGTGTCATGCATTAGTGCACAGCCATTTTCTCACATGCTCCACTGTTTGTCACTGTATCCTCATGCAGTGCCAGAGCCTGTCTGGAAGTGGCGAAACTGCACTTCATGTGTGCAACTGAACTGAATCCCAAGAGAATAAATGTATCTTTCCAGCAGAGACGTAAACATCTAGCTGAGTAACTGTATCGCTCTGATGAAGTTAAAGCTGAATATGTAGGCTACGACAATGTTTTACACCGAATATGTATTATTTTGTTCACTCTGACTGGCATGCACAAAGTGAACATTGAGGCTATGACATGAATAGGAAGCGAAGGAAAGTGAAAGTAAATAACATACTTATTCTTCAAGGTTCTTAGATGGGAGACTTGACCGATATATATAGATAAAGCAAATTTCTGTCACGTTATGGTATCTCTTGTGCAATTGATTTAACTGGGAAATGTTGTCACTCTCCGCATAGTACCAGAGCCTACACCCTGTTTTCCTGCACTTTCCTGGTTTACTATTCAGATTTTGTTCTCAATTTGTATCATTCTGGTTGCAAAAGTAAAATGACTTAACCTGTTAAAATCAATCCACCTGACATAATCTACAGTACGTATGACTTTCGGTTAACCATCTCATTCCAGTTTGAAATTAAGAAAGCTGATAAACGGCCTCCTGAGTGGTGCAGCGGTCTAAGGCACTGCGTCGCAGTGCTTGAGGTGTCACTACAGACCCAGGTTCGATCCCGGGCTGTATCATAACCGGCCGTGACCGGGAGTCACATAGTGCGGCGCAAAATTGGCCCAGCGTCGTCCGGGTTATGGGAGGGTTTGGCCAAGGGCCTTTACTTTGCTCAACGCTCTCTAGCGACTCCTTGTGGCGGGCCCGGGCGCCTGCAGGCTGACCTCGGTCATCAGTTGAACTGTGTTTCCTCTGACACATTGGTGCGGCTGGCTTCCGTGTTAAGTAGCGCGTTTAGGCGGGTCATGTGTTTCAGAGGACGCATGACTTCGCCTCTCCCGAGCCCGTTGGGGAGTTGCAGCGATGAGACAAGATCGCAATTGGACGTCACAAAAAAGGGGGTAAATACAAATAAATAAAAACAATTGTTGATAAATGGAGAGAACATGTGCAGGTGGAAACAAAATAACAGAATGCGATTGCGACATAGGGCTGGGCGATCATATCACAATATTTTTGACGTTATTTTATGTTTTTGAATAACAAAAGTTCTAAATATGCTTTATGAGTAGTTCATGACCTTAGGGTGCCAACACATAAGTTATAAGTGATTTCAATGGGGCTTTCTCCACTTATACTGTTCAATCCAACTCCAAACAACAATAATTTTCATAATTTTCATAAATTTCTGCATTTTCTGCTCTTTTATTAACATTTTCACACTGTGCCACGCAGCATGAAATGGGCAAAAAAATAATTGGTGAACTGTTAGAATCATGGACATATAATGATTATTCTAATTCTACAGTTGGAATATAGTGGGCAGCACCTTCAATATAGTATTGTTTGGCATGACAACAAATGAATAAAACCACGGAGGAATTATTGTCAGTGTATGAATGAAAGTGTTGGTGAACCTAATGTCTTACTTCATGTAGCTAGCTAGCTGGCCAACATAGTCGTGCTTCACCTATTCCTCTCTGATAAGATACCGTTGCACAAACATGCTTATCTAGGCCTACACCGGCAGTGGTACCAGGCAGTATTAGCTAGCTAGCTACGTTTGCTCCGACTCTTAGTACATTTAGCAAACTAGCTAGCCAGCTAACTAGCGATTAGCATTAGCGGCTAACACTGATTATTTTAGCAAAACCTTCCTAAGAAAAGAGAAACTAGCAGACAGTAGTTTGCACACAGTAAGATCCACAAACTAATAGTGTATAGAACACTTGTGGAAAGCAGCATGTCACCAACATTGTTGCATCCATCTGACCATGCAGAGTGAATGGCAAGAAAGTGCTTGTGACTCTGTGGTCGAGCAACTGCTCTCTCCTTGAGTGACAGGGGGCAGGGCTTGATGTGGTTAGCGTCATGAAGCAGCAGGCAGTGTTGTAGAGTACTTAGGTAAAAATACTTTAAAGTACTACTTAAGTAATTTTTTGGGGGGTATCTGTACTTTCCTTTACTATTTATATTTTTTGACAACTTTTACTTTTACTTCACTACATTCCTAAAGAAAAGAATGTACTTTTTACTCCATACATTTTCCCTGACACCCAAAAGTACCTGTTACATTTTGAATGCTTAGCAGGACAGGAAAATGGTCCAATTCCCACACTTATCAAGAGAACATCCATGGTCATCTCTACTGCCTCTGATCTGATGGACTCACTAAACACAAATGCTTCATTTGTAAATGTGACTAGTTTCAGGAAACTAGGCGTATGTCGCAAGTCACTACTTCACAAGAGAGCCATTTGAACATAAACATGTATTTTTCATCAAAATGTGTTTTTTTTTTGGCAGAAATGCCTTCTGGAACATGTGAACTTTCATGTGCCTTAATAACAAACGTGTAAGCCATCTGTAAATACGAATGACATTGTTAAATTACGTAAATGTACTCTTGATAAGTGTGTGAATTCTGCCGTTTGATTGCAAATATGCGGAAGGAGTCGAAAAGAGAACACACAGAAGGCTGTTGTATAAAACACCTGTCTCCGGATTACATCTTCAAACTAAGGGCAACCATGGCATCCGTGACAGAGAGGGAGAAGCGTTCATCCATGTATACCTGTAAGAGAGTCTAGCTAGCTACATTTTAAGATATTATACATTTTGAACTTTGTCAGAAAGTCATTTTCATTGCAAGTTAAAGCGTACTGTTAGCTAGCTAGCTAACGTTAGCTGGCTGGCTCGCTAGCTAACGTTACGTGTATGATCTGTGTAGTAATATTATTCGTATCGCAGAGGCATTTGCATTGCTAGTTATAGCCTAATGTTAGCTAGCTAACATTGAATCTAGTTGGTTAGCTACCTGCAGATTCATGCAGGGTAGTAACGTTATGAGTTGGGATTATGGTTCTTTGTTTAGCTAGCTAGCTAGCTACATGTCTAAACAAAAGACTCCACTATGCAAGGTACCATTTTACTGTACCGTTTACACCTTCTGTATCCTGTGCATGTGACAAATCAACTTTGATTTTATTTGATATAGTGTGTGTTTACCAGAGACGGTAATGTGAAGAACAACATGACTTGCACCAAAGTCAAATTAGGATATAACGTTAGGCCAATGAGACAGTGTCCAAGTTCTAAAATTCTGTGGTAGAATGTCCTGCTTTTATTTCATCATACTCACAACCATAAGCTATTTTATGTAATTAGCTTGCCATTAACTTGTAAATAATAATCTTGTTGTGAGTTTATTTTCCTGTAATAATGAATAGAAATTAACTAAAGTTAAGACGTTGTCAGCTATATGATGTGGTCATTATTTGAACTGGCTAGCCAGCTAACTTAACATTAGCAAGCTAGAAACAAACCAAAACAATGTTTAGAAAGTTGCCTGGTTTGCTAGATTTACATATAGTAAATTAATTTCCAAACTGATGGGTTTATTGGTGTTAAAATACATCAGTAATGCTATTTTGGACCACCAGGCCGCTGATGTCATGCATGTAAATCCTTAAAGAGATGGGTGGGGCTAAGGCTTAAGAGGGTGTGAACGATGCTGAATGGGCGTAGACAAAGAAGCTCTCCAGTACATGTAACAAAACATTCAAGGGCCATTTTCTCAAAAGTGGGGTTACAAGTTTATCAACTTTCAAAGCAGAATTAATTTCCCATTGTTCCTCAACTGTAATGTATGATATACCATTTTCTAGTAGAGCGTCTACTTTTACTCAATGTAAAAAACACCATTTCAAATTTTGCTACATAAAACCAGTGTGCTGGCTATCCAAAAAAAAAGAAGAACAAAAATGATAATCTGGTTTGCTTGATATAAGGAATTTGAAAGGATTTATACTTGTACTTTTGATACTTGTATGAAAATGCATGCACTCACTAACTGTAAGTCGCTCTGGATAAGAGCGTCTGCTAAATGACTAAAATGTAAAATGTAATTACATTTGATGTTGATACTTAAGTATATTTCAAACCAAATACTTTTAGACTTTTACTCAAGTAGTATTTTACCGGGTGACTTTCACTTTTACTTGAAAGTCTGACAAGTATGTATGACAAATGGGTACTTTTCCACCACTGGCAGCAGGAGGCGAGTGAGAGAGATGACTTAAGTAGAAAAAGGAGTAAACTACACTGAACCAAAATAGAAACGCAACATGCAACAATTTCAAAGATTTTACTAAGTTACAGTTCATACAAGGAAATATGTGACCGACCGCCTTGATTCGGTCTTATGTAGCAAAATTTGAAATTGTGTTTTTTAAAATTGGATAAAAGCAGAGACACAGAGCTACAAATTGGTATATCATACACTGCATTTAAGGGAACAATGGGAAAGTAATTCTGCTTTGAAAGTTGATAAACTTGTAATCTCACTTTTGAGAAAATGGCCTTTGAATGTTTTGGTACCTACTGAAGAGCTCTTCTTTATCTACACCCATTCAGCATCGTTCACACCCTCTTAAGCTTTAGCCCCACCCATCTCGTTTCGCTCTACAGCGCACACTTGACGCTCTGGCCGATGAGTAGGGTTGAAATGGTTACTTGCATAGTGGAGTCTTTCGTTAAGACATTGAACCTAGCTAGGTAAACAACGTGTCAAATCATACACGTAACGTTAGCTTGCTAGCTAAACAATGAACCATAATCCCAACTCATGACTTTACTAGCCTGCATGAATCTGCAGGTAGCTAACGAACCAGGTTCAATGTTAGCAAGCAAATGGCTCTGAGATACGAATAATAAGAGCATACACGTAACATTTGCTAGCTAGCTAACAGTACACTTTAACTTGAAATGAAACAACTTTCTGTCAAAATTAGAAACATGTAATATCTGAAAATGTAGCTAACTAGACTATCTTAACCGTATACATCATGCATGATGGACGCGTCTCCCTGTCACGGATGCCATGGTTGCCCTTAGTTTGAAGATGTATTCCGGAGACAGGTGTTTTCTCCATCTTGTTAGCTATCATAATCTAATTCCACTGATTTCAAAACTCGATCCTCCAGAAGTGGAGATCAACACTTATACAGCTCCACTGCACGATAAATTTTTTTAAAAAGCCGCGTTAGACAGGATTACCTACACATACTGACCAGCTCAAATAGACAGAAGCATGCTATATGGCAGACCAATCTGAACTCCTCTCTCGGCATGTCCAGCCCACTCATTATCTCAGCCAATCATGGCTAGTGGGAAGGTTGCTGTCCTTTTCTGTGGCTTAACCAACTAGGCTTGTAATTTAACAATTTTATTTGTATTTACAGATGGCATACAAGTTTGTTATTAAGGCACAAAAACGCATTTTGAGAAAAAGATAAAAAGTTTACTCTCAAATGGCTCTCCTGTGAAGTAGTGACCCACAACATACGCCTAGTTTCCTGAAACGAGTCACATATGTTAATTGAAATAAATGCATTAGGAACTAATCTATAGATTTCACATGACTGGGAATACAGATCCGCATCTGTTGGTCACAGACACCTTTAAAAAAAGGTAGGGCGTGGATCAGAAAACATGTCAGTATCTGGTGTGACCACCATTAGCCTCATGCAGCCTCATCTCCTTCGCATAGAGTTGATCAGGCTGTTGATTGTGGCCTGTGGAATGTTTTCCCACTTCTTCAATGGCTGTGCGAAGTTGCTGGATAATGGCGGGAACTGGAACGCATCGAACCAGAGCATCCCAAACATGCTCAATGGGTGACATGTCTGGTGAGTTTGCAGGCCATGGAAGAACTGGGACATTTTCAGCTTCCAGGAATTGTGTACAGATCCTTGCGACATGGGGCCATGCATTATCATGTTGAAACATGAGGTGATGGCGGTGGATGAATGGCATGACAATGAACCTCAGGCCACTGTATCTCTGTGCATTGAAATTTCCATCGATGAAATGCAATTATGTTCGTTGTCTGTAGCTTATGCCTGCCCATACCATAGCCCCACCACTCTGTTCACAACATTGACATCAGCAAACCGCTCGCCTCCACAACGCCATACACGTGGTCTGCGGTTGAGAGGCCAGTTGGACGTACTGCCAAATTCTCTAAAACGACGTGGTAGAGAAATGAACATTCAATTATCTGGCAACAGCTCTGGTGGACATTTGGTGGACTTGCCAACTGCACATTTTAGAGTGGACTTTTATTGTCTCCAGCACAAGGTGCACCTGTGTAACGATCATGCTGTTTAATCAGCTTCTTGATATGCCACACCTGTCAGGTGGATGGATTATCTTGGCAAAGGAGAAATGCTCACTAACAGGGATGTAAACCACTTTGTGCACACAATTTGAGAGAAATAAGCTTTTTGTGCATATGGAAAATGTCTGGGATATTTTATTTCAGCTCATGAAACATGGGACCAACACTTTACATGTTGTTTTTGTTCAGTGTATAAAAACTGACATTATACATGCCGGAGTTGCGTATCACATTTAACAAACCAAACATTGATGTAAAAAGTAAAAACTCAAACCGGTCCGTACATCACTATCGGTATATAGTAAAATACGGTATACTGCCCAGCCCTACTGCAACACAGTAAGTATTAGTACAATTATCTTTCTCAAATCTTGAGGGAAGGTACTGAAATTGCCTCAATGTTCAATGTTCAAGCGCCAAGTTCAGCTGCATTAATATTTCAATGTGCCTTTACGAACACCAATCTATTTTGAAAACACCTTTATTAAACGTTTATGACAATAACAACCCTGTTTGGATCAGTTAATCTTGCGTTTATCTGATGGATGCAGATATGCTGCTTTCAGAGCTGCCTGGCAGAGAAGACAGGTAAAATGTCCAATGGACGGTAAGCCAGCATATTGATTGATGTAGTTAAGCAGGTCTTATAAGCTTGTACCAGATGGCTCCCTGCCAAAACAAACCCAAATAGAATGCTGCAGCTTAAAGGCCCAGCGCAGTCAAAATTCTGTTTTTCCTCTGATTTATTTAAGTGATAATGCCAGAGAAGCCGGCGTTTGGAGGATATATTGGCACACACAGGTGCCAATATATCCTCCAAACTCCGGCTTTGAGGGCATTATCACTTTTATACAACGGGTTACCAACATATTCAAATAATGATTGACATATTTTCATTAAAAACTTTATTTTCATTAATTTATTCATACTATTTCATCTTTCCATGAGATATAGTCCCGACACAAATCTAGGGTTGGTAGAGACACGACCCAGTCGTTCAGTCTTTTTTGTTCGGTATCTATGGACGTGACACAGTCGTTCGTTCTAAATGTTCCATTGCTATACTGGCTGGCAATGTTCTTATCCCTTGCTTGCTAGCTAGCCAACTACAGCTAATTTACAGTCACGTCAAAAAGTGCAGCCAGACGAAAAGCAAAGTAGCTGCATTTGCATTTGTTTAAGCTGTTTTCTAGTGACATTTATTTGGATACATCCATAACAATATGCTGATGAGGCGCGATTTCGCATGGCATAGAAAATGTGCTCACTCGCCAGGACACTGTTGTTCAGAGGAGCTAGCCAACAACACAGCTACAGTAACATAATCACTTCAAACTGAAGCTGGAAAGACTGCAAACTAGCTGCGTTTCGTTTGACCTTTTTTCAATTGACCTTTTTTTGTATATATCCATAGAAATGATGCCAGCTGAATCATGATTTTGACTGGCTGAGAAACGCTGCCTGCCTGTCTGTCTCATCCCGACTCCCGACACGTTCATGACTATGGGACAGCTGGAGATCGAATTTGAATATCGAAACAATGAAGCAAGGTTTATACAAATCTCCGCTGTTGAAAACTAAATGTTAGTCTAAAAGAAATGTGAGATCTTGTCTAGATGCTTTTTATAGTGGAGATCAAGTTTATAAGTTGCTTGGCTGGGCTGATGAGACAACGGATTGCGCAGTCAGATGGAACAGAGTAAATAGGCATTTTAACGTCATAGATTTAGCCGGTGGCAACTTGTGGAACAGACACTGGCTGGAATATGCGGTAAATTGGTGAATAGACGAATAACAAAAAGACTTCCAAACCTCTGCCAATAACAGCTAGTTTTCAGTTTTCCCCGCCCCACTCAGACCACTCCCAGACAGTCCTAGCAAAATTCTTGGTTGAAAAGCTATTTTTGCCCATTTTAATTTAAATCTATTACAGTATTATTGTTACCCAGAAATGATTTGATATTGATATAAAAATGGCTGCATTGGGCCTTTAAATTGCCTGCAGGTGGGATTTTTGATCAATTGAAATGGACACTGTCCCATTAAAAACGTTTAGGGCCGAACACTGACTAAGTATTGAAATCATTACACATTTTCACAGGTGGAACCCAAAGGGCTGCCGCTCTTTTACAGAACTAAGCACGTGGTCTAGCAACCTACCTCACAAACTCACAACAATACACTAAAACAGAGTTACAGTAGACTTTCCTGAAGTCAAACTCCTTAATATAAAAGCTAAAAGCTCATTAAAAAATGGCGCATGCTAAGCAATTTCCTTTTGCATATGGCCTGGGGTTTTAGGTCGGTTGCGGTCGTGTTTTTGTTGTGTGTCTGAGTAAATAGCCCGTTTTTTTTATTTTCCTATCACACTTTTCATCCTTCTACAAAATATACTTTCCTGCAACCCGCCTCACTCAATGTGGAACGGATTCTATTATTGACTTACCTTTTATCTCCAGTTGAAACTAGCTAGCCAGCTAACTACTTGCTATTAGCCACCGTTAGCGGTTTTCACCCAGAACATCGGATTTTCTGCCGGAATAACTGAATCACTGGACATTAACACCGGATCGTAACTAGCTAGCCGCAACCGAATGGATGTTGCTGTCTGGCTAATCACCACTGCCCCCGAAGCAAGCACCAGTTAGCCTTGAGCTAGCCTCAAGCCAGGCCCATATCCCGGCTATCTACCTCTCTGTCTACCGGACGGGAGTAGCCAGCTAACTAGCTACTTGCTATTAGCCACCGTTAGCGGTTTTTCACCATTATCCGTGGCCTGCACTACCTACCAGCCAGCTCTAGCCTGGACTATTATCGGCCAGTCTGCACTGTCTGCACAGCGCGTTATCGACCCAGAACATTTAGTTGTTTTCACTGAATCACTGGACCTTTAACACTGGATCATCGCAACTAGCTAGCTGTAACCAAATGGACGTTGTTGTTGGCTAATCAGCCTTGAGCTAGCCTTGAGCCAGGCCCATCTCCCGGCTATCTACCTCTCTGTCAACCGGACGGGACCTCCTAGTGATGACACGGAGCCCCGCCGATCCAACACGACTGGTCTGTCGACGAAATCGTCTGATGTGGTTACAACAGGCTTCCCGTTACGACGTCGACCACGAAGATCCATCTGCTAGCCAAGGCCCGCTAGCACACGCTAGCCGTGGCCTCTTGCTCGCCAATGCTATAGCAGCCCCCGAACTACCTCCGAACTCTCCTTTTGCTGTTCACCGGACCTTATGATAACTCAGCTATACAGCTGATGCCTGCTGGACTGTTCCTTTATACGGTACCGCATCCTGTTTATGTTTAGCCTCAGCCCAAACTTTGTCGCCATTACCAGCTGTTGTCTTAGCTCTCTCGAATAACACCTGTGATTGTTTTATGCCTCTCTCCCATGTCAATATGCCTTGCTTATTGCTGTTTTGGTTATTTCTTATTGTACTATTTCACTGTAGATCCCCCAGCCCAGCTCAACCTGCCAAAGATAGCTCCTTTGTCCCACCCCCCATACACGCGGAGACCGACTCAATCGGTGCCTCCAGTGATGCTATCTCTTTCATCGTTACCCAACGCTTAGGTTTACCTCCACTGTACTCATATCCTTCCATATCCTTGTCTGTACATAATGCCCTGAATCTATTCTACAACGCCCGGAAATCTGCCCCTTTTTTTCTCTGTACCCAACGCACTAGAAGACCAGTACTTAAAGCCTTTAGCCGTATCCTTATTATACTCCTCCTCTGTTCCTCTGGTGATGTAGAGGTTAACCCAGGCCCTGTAGCCCCCAGTATCACTCCTACTCCCCAGGCGTTATCATTTGTTGACTTCTGTAACCGTAAAAGCCTTGGTTTCTTACACGTTAACATCCGAAGCCTCCTCCTTAAGTTTGAGTTATTCACTGCGTTAGCACACTCCGCCAACCCTGATGTTCTAGCAGTGTCTGAATCCTGGCTTAGGAAGGCCACCAAAAATTCAGAAATGTCCATCCCCAACTACAAAATGTTCTGTCTCGATAGAAAATTACACATTTTAAACTCTTAAACTCGATAGAAAATTACACATCTGAACTCTTAAAGGGAGTGCTCCTAATCTCAGCTTGTTACCTGTATAAAATACACCTGTCCACAGAAGCAATCAATCAATCAGATTCCAAACTCTCCACCATTGCCAAGACCAAAGTGCTCTCCAAGGATGTCAGGGACAAGATTGTAGACCTACACAAGGCTGGAATGGGCTACAAGACCATCGCCAAGCTGCTTGGTGAGAAGATGACAACAGTTGGTGCGATTATTTGCAAATGGAAGAAACACAAAATAACTGTCAATCTCCCTCGGCCTGGGGCTCCATGCAAGATCTCACCTCGTGGAGTTGCAATGATCATGAGAACGGTGAGGAATCAGCCCAGAACTACACGGGAGGATCTTGTCAATGATCTCAAGGCAGCTGGGACCATAGTCACCAAGAAAACAATTGGTAACACACTACGCCGTGAAGGACTGAAATCCTACAGCGCCCGCAAGGTCCCCCTGCTCAAGAAAGCACATATACAGGCCCGTCTGAAGTTTGCCAATGAACATCTGAATGATTCAGAGGAGAACTGGGTGAAAGTGTTGTGGTCAGATGAGACCAAAATCGAGCTCTTTGGCATCAACTCAACTCGCCGTGTTTGGAGGAGGAGGAATGCTGCCTATGATCCCAAGAACACCATCCCCAC
Source organism: Coregonus clupeaformis (assembly GCF_020615455.1). Lineage (NCBI taxonomy): Eukaryota > Metazoa > Chordata > Actinopteri > Salmoniformes > Salmonidae > Coregonus > Coregonus clupeaformis. Next base: position 49,086,192 of record NC_059214.1, on the reverse strand, counting down.
CGTCAAACATGGAGGTAGAAACATTATACTTTGGGGGTGTTTTTCTGCTAAGGGGACAGGACAACTTCACTGCATCAAAGGGACGATGGACGGGGCCATGTACCGTCAAATCTTGGGTGAGAACCTCCTTCCCTCAGCCAGGGCATTGAAAATGGGTCATGGATGGGTATTCCAGCATGACAATGACCCAAAACACACGGCCAAGGCAACAAAGGAGTGGCTCAATAAGAAGCACATTAAGGTCCTGGATTGGCCTAGCCAGTCTCCGGACCTTAATCCCATAGAAAATCTGTGGAGAGAGCTGAAGGTTCGAGTTGCCAAACGTCAGCCTCAAAACCTTAATGACTTGGAGAAGATCTGCAAAGTGGAGTGGAACAAAATCCCTCCTGAGATGTGTGCAAACCTGGTGGCCAACTACAAGAAACGTCTGACCTCTGTGATTGCCAACAAGGGTTTTGCCACCAAGTACTAAGTCATGTTTTGCAGAGGGGTCAAACACTTATTTCCCAGATTAAAATGCAAATCAATTTATAACATTTTTGACATGCGTTTTTCTGGATTTTGTTGTTGTTATTCTTTCTCTCACTGTTCAAATAAACCTACCATTAAAATTATAGACTGATCATGTCTTTGTCAGTGGGCAAACATACAAAATCAGCAGGGGATCAAATACTGTTTTCCCTCACTGTATATCCATCCTGCCCTTCAAAAGTTTTTGAAAGCCAAGTTAACAAACAGATCACCGACCATTTTGAATCCCACCGTACCTTCTCCACTATGCAATCTGGTTTCCGAGCTGGTCATGGGTGCACCTCAGCCACGCTCAAGGTCCTAAACGATATTAAAACCGCGATCGATAAAAGACAGTACTGCGCAGCCGTCTTCATCGACCTGGCCAAGGCTTTCGAATCTGTTAACCACCGCATTCTTATTGGCAGACTAAATAGCCTTGGTTTCTCTAATGACTGCCTCGCCTGGTTCACCAACTACTTATCAGATAGAGTTCAATGTGTCAAATCGGAAGGCCTGTTGTCTGGACCTCTTGCCGTCTCTATGGGGGTGCCACAGGGTTTAATTCTCGGACCGACTCTATTCTCTGTGTATATCAATGATGTCGCTCTTGCTGCTGGTGACGCTCGGATCCACCTCTATGCGGACGACACCATTTTGTATACATCTGGCCCTTCATTGGACACTGTGTTAACAAACCTCCAAACGAGCTTCAACGCCATACAACACTCCTTCCGTAGCCTCCAACTGCTCTTAAACACTAGTAAAACTAAATGCATGCTCTTCAACCGAACGCTGCTTGCATCCGCCCACCCGACTAGAATTACTACTCTCGGCGGGTCTGACCTAGAGTATGTGGACAACTACAAATACCTAGGTGTCTGGTTAGACTGTAAACTCTCCTTCCAGACTCACATTAAGCATCTCCAATCAAAAGTTAGATCTAGAATCGGCTTCCTATTTCGCAACAAAGCCTCCTTCATTCATGCTGCCAAACATGCCCTTGTAAAACTGACTATCCTACCGATCCTTGACTTCGGCGATGTAATTTACAAAATAGCCTCCAACACTCTACTCAGCAAATTGGATGTAGTCTATCACAGTGCCATCCGTTTTCTCACCAAAGCCCCATATACTACCTACCATTGTGACCTGTACGCTCTTGTTGGCTGGCCCTCACTACATATTCGTCGCCAAACCCACTGGCTCCAGGTCATCTATAAATCACTGCTAGGCAAATCCCTGTCTTATCTTAGCTCACTGGTCACCATAGCAACACCCACCCATAGTCTGCGCTCCAGCAGGTATATCTCACTGGTCATCCCCAAAGCCAACACTTCCTTTGGCAGCCATTCCTTCCAGTTCTCTGCTGCCAATGACTGGAACGAACTGCAAAAATCTCTGAAGCTGGAGACTCTTATCTCCCTCACTAACTTTAAGCATCAGTTGTCAGAGCACCTTACCGATCACTGCACCTGTACACAGCCCATCTGAAATTAGCCCACCCAACTACCTCATCCTCATATTGTTATTTATTTTTGCTCATTTGCACCCCAGTATCTCTATTTGCACATCATCTTTTGCACATCTATTATTCAAGTGTTAATACGAAATTGTAACTATTTTCCACTATGGCCTATTTATTGCCTTACCTCCATAACTTACTACATTCACACACACTGTATATAGATTTTCTATTGTGTTATTGACTGTACGTTTTGTTTATTTCTTATGTAACTCTGTGTTGTTGTTGTTTTTTATCGCACTGCTTTGCTTTATCTTGGCCAGGTCGCAGTTGTAAATGAGAACTTGTTCTCAACTGGCTTACCTGGTTAAATAAAGGTGAAATAAAATAAATAAAATAAATAAAATAAATAAAATAAATAAAATAAATAAAATAAATAAATAAAAACACTGATTGAACAGCAAACATTACATTTTCCCACAATGCTGACTGTTTATGTTGTTCTCCTTAACCAGATGATTAGAGAGGCCTTAAGATCCATTTCACCGTTGATACTAATGTTGCGCTTGTAAAAGGGCAGGAAATTATTCTCCTGTTTTTCCTCTAATATACTGAACAAAAATATCAATGCAACATGTAACAATTTTAAAGAATTGTCTGAGTTACAGTTCAAATAAGGAAATCAGTAAATTGAAATAAATTCATTAGGCCCTAATCTATGGATTTCACATGAATGGGCAGGTGGTGCAGCCATGGGTGGGCCTGGGAGAGCATAGGCCCACCCACTGGGGAGCCAGGCCCAGCCAATCAGAATGAGTTTGTTATTATTACAGACAGACATTTCTGGGATCTTTTATTTCAGCTTGTGAAACATGGGACCAACACTTAACATGTTGCGTTTATATTTTTGTTCAGTGTACTTCCAAATGATATGCAATTAGTGAAATGACAATGTCCTTCCGTCCAAAAACCTGTTTTGCTACAGAAAGCAAACGCTGCTTATGGGCACTCAAGCATATTGTATAGTCTGAGGTCATGGTTGTGATATACAGGCCCATTGCTTGTGTATGTCATTGTGTAAATCATTACAAGTTAATAATGAACATAAAGATTTTTAACATGCAAACAGTCAATAAACTTGTTAAAGACCAATCTTATAGGGGCTAAATGTACATACCAGCTTGAATTCAGTGTTTGGATAAAACAATACATATTTTACAGATGTGGGATTTTAATTTGAGCCAGTTTGCTACAGCTGGAAAATAATCCTACAGTAACAGGAAATGTGAATTATTATGTGGATTATAATTCATGGCCATTTTTGCAGGAGTTCATACATTTTTCGTAAGGTAAAATCAAGTCTGACATTTCTAAATGGAAATTACAAACTTCAGAAGCCTTTTTAAACCTCAAATACACTACAAGTTTTAAATGTCCTGCATTGCAGGAAAGTTCTCCTGCAACAGTGTGATCAAATTAAGATCCTACATCTGTAGCAGTCATATCACGGCTGTGGCCCAGATGTAGGCCATATCCAAGTGATGTTTCCATTACTCAAGGTAGCACATATTACATTAAAACACATACAGCAATAAGTGGTAATAAAATGGCAATAGTACAGTAACAAGTTATATCCCAGTGAAATAATAATATGAGGGGATTTCAATTATATTGCAGACTATTGAACTTGATATGTCTTCTACAGAACCTCAATGACAGGCCATTCAGCATACATGGCCAGGCTTGCCCTACAGTATATTTTGTAACATCCTTTTTCTGCGTCATATTGTAACACTAGCCATATGAAAAGTCCCCCAATTGGTCCCTGATATTAGCCTACTCATCACGCCACCTTAACAACCTTTGAGACTATTGCAACACGGCATAAGGAACTCCCAGCATGCTGCTCTGACCAGGGTATGAACTATGTGCCATCTGGACTTTGACCCAGACGCCAAAGTGATGTTTCACATCCGCAAGAATCTAATTGGGACTAAGGGTGTCCAAAATGACAATGAGTTATACATGGTGATAAGACTTGTTAACCCCTCAAGCTCCCGACTGGGGTCATTTTGACCACAGAGGAATATTTGTCAATTCGGTCTTTTGAAATTGTGTTTTTTACTTTGGATAAAAGTAGAGACACAGAGCTAGAAAATAGTATATCATACATTGCAGTTGAGGAACAATGGGAAAGTAATTCTGCTTTGAAAGTTGATAAACTTGTAACCCCACTTTGGAGAAAATGGTCCTTGAATGTTTTGGTACACCTACTGGAGAGCGCTTCTTTGTCTACACCCATTCAGCATCGTTCACACCCCTCTTAGCCCTACCCATCTCTTTAAAGATTCGCATGTGAGGCCATGTGGTAAACATACGCTATATCAAATAAAATTGTTTAAATAAATATTTTATCATTATTAGATGACGCTTACTCGACACACTTGTCTAAATTGATGGGTCATGTGAAGGAAATGCTATAACCACCCCCCAGCAACATCTAGCTAAATGGATGGGTCACTATTGTCTAGACATGTACACATGATCATGAAATACAATAGATGGCTGTAATCATCCCCAGACACACCTGGTTAACTTGATGGGTCATGTAATCAATGTTTTGTTTAGACATGTAGTCTTTTGTCTTTAGACATGTATCTAGCTAGCTAAACAATGAACTGGCATAATCCCAACTCATACTACTACCAATGCAAACACTGTCATAGCTGTAGTATGAATTTGCAGGTAGCTAAAGCAAACAAACTAGTGCGAGGGTAGTGCGTACGGCCCAGTACATCACTGGGGCAAAGCTTCCTGCCATCCAGGACCTCTATACCAGGCGGTGTCAGAGGAAGGCCCTCAAAATTGTCAAAGACTCCAGCCACCCTAGTCATAGACTGTTCTCTCTGCTACCGCACGGCAAGCGGTACCGGAGTGCCAAGTCTATGTCCAAAAGACTTCTCAACAGCTTCTACCCCCAAGCCATAAGACTCCTGAACAGCTAATCATGGCTACCCGGACTATTTGCACTGCCCCCCACCCCATCCTTTTTACGCTGCTGCTACTCTGTTAAGTATTTATGCATAGTCACTTTAACTCTACCCACATGTACATATTACCTCAACTACCTCAACTAGCCGGTGCCCCCGCACATTGACTCTGCAACGGTACCCCCCTGTATATATAGCCTCCCTACTGTCACTTTATTTTACTTCTGCTCTTTTTTTTCTCAACACTTTTTTTGTTGTTGTTTTATTTTTACTTTTTTTGTTTAAAATAAATGCACTGTTGGTTAAGGGCTGTAAGTAAGCATTTCACTGTAATGTCTGCACCTGTTGTATTCGGCGCATGTGACCAATAAAATTTGATTTGATTTGATTTGAACTAGGTTCAATGTTAGCTAGCTAACATTAGGCTATAACTATAAATGCAAATAGATTTCTGATTCAAATAACATTACTACACAGATCATACACATAAAGTTAGCTAGCGAGCCAGCAAGCTAAAGTTTGCTAGCTAACTAACAGTATGCTTTAAACTTGCAATAAAAACAACTTTCTGAGAAAATGTTAAACGTATATCTGAAAATGTAGCTAGACTCTTACCCGTATCCATGGATGAATGATTCACAGCAGACTGGAACCATTTCACTCCGTTTTGTTTGTAGCTACATCTCGTTTGGCCAGCGTTGTGACAAGTCACTCCGGTTCACACTGACCATGGTGTATGCAGAAAGTAGCCCATTACTTTTTCCAATTTATCTATCGATAGTGCCTGCTAAATTCAGGGCATCAATGTTGTTGAGAAAACTAGCAAAACTTTTGTAGTTCTCGATGGCTAACGCTATATCTTACAAAAACGGCGCGGTCAACACATACTGAACAGATCACGTTATAGACAGAAGCATGCTACATGGCAGATCAATCCAAGCTCATCTCCTGGCATGTCCAGCCCACCCATTATCTCAGCCAATCATGGCTAGTGGGAAGGTTCCTGTCTTTTTCCGTGGTTAAACCAGCTATGCTCATAATCTAACAATTTTATTCTAACAAGTTTGTTATTAAGGCACATGAAAGTTCACATGTTCCAGAAGACATTTATACCAAAAAAACGAAAAATGTTTGCATTCAAATGCCGCTCCTGTGAAGTAGTGACGTGTGACATACGCCTAGTTTCCTGAAACGAGTCACATTTTTTATCATAGCCCAAAGGTGGTGTATTCAAATCTTCACATTTTTCATGACTTTGTCAATCAACTTATTCTCAACAAATCTAAATCATTGTTTAGTGTTTCTGTATCAATATGGACTTTTAAAAAATGCAAGTCTGTTGAGTCATTTTCATCCCAGACATAACCAGTTAGTCATAAACAGTTCTGCCAAAAACAGTTAGTAATTTGATCAATCTGACCTTTATTTGAATTTAAGTTTCTCTGGAGACATAATAACAAGATATCCATACCACCAGAGGGTGGATGGGGACCTGTATCAGATCATTTACAGAGACATACTGTGGCTCCTCATGTATGATTGTACTTTTCTATACCACATATCGTATGACTGTGTACAAAACCAAAATTACCTATGTTTTGTGAATATACAAATCTGCCAATAGTATAAATACTTAATAATACTGCAATACAGAATTCAGATACGCTCTGAATCTAAATAGAGAGCCGTATTGGTGTGTATTCTCAGAAAAGTAGTTATTCTAGGGCAAATCTAAAAAAAATATTTATTTGAATCCAGATTTCTCTGGGGTCATTATATAAGGGGCAGTGCAGTAAACTTGATTTTCCAGATTTTCCCCCCTGATATTTCCACACTATCAGGTCGAAATAACACTCTGAAACTGTGAAAATGATGATAATGCCCTTTTTTTGTAAGCGCTGTCTGAAAAAAATCCTGGAATTTCAGCCTGCTCAGGTGTGATGGAGATTTTGGCTCAGATCATGTCAAAATCTGATCTGGGGTAAGGGGGAGGACTCTATCAGGGCTGTGTAAGTAAATATCTTCAAATTTGTTTCCTAACGCCCACATGATCAGACTGAGCATTTCAATGGCCAAAAGAGGCTCAGGGAAATAAATGATAAAAAATAGATTTTGGAGTTATTTTCATTAAATAAACACAAAGATTGATTTGTTAGACATAAAGTGATTATTAAAAATACAAATAAAAAGACTGCATGGGGCTTTAAGTTATACATATCATCAGAAGGTGGAGGTGGACCTGTTTCAGTGATTTAGACCAGACTGATCACCTGCAGAGATGGAGCACCTTATGTACTTCCCTGTGGTCATAACTGGTTATAACTGGTTATAACTGGTTATGGCCGTATACAAAATCAAAATGACCATACATTTACATTTTAGTCATTTAGCAGACGCTCTTATCCAGAGCAACTTACAGGAGCAATTAGGGTTAAGTGCCTTGCTCAAGGGCACAATGACAGATTTTTCACCTAGTCGGCTCGGGGATTAGAACCAGCGACCTTTCGGTTACTGGCACAACGCTCTTAACCACTAAGCTACCTGCCGCCCCATAGATCAAATGAAATCAAATTGTATTTGTCACATGTGCCGAATACAAGCCCTTAACCAACAATGCAGTTTTAAGAAAAATAAGTGTTAAGTGAACAATAGATCAGTAAAAAATAAAAACAGTAAAATAACAATAAAAATAACAGTAGCGAGGCTATATACAGGGGGTACCGGTACAGAGTCAATGTGCGGGGGCACCGGTTAGTCGAGGTAATTGAGGTAATATGTACATGTAGGTATAGTTAAAGTGACTATGCATAGATAATAAACAGAGAGTAGCAGCAGCGTAAAATATGGGGTGGGGGGGACAATGCAAATAGTCCGGTTAGCCATTTGATTAGCCGTTCAGGAGTCTTATGGCTTGGGGGTAGAAGCTGTTTAGAAGCCCCTTGGACTTAGACTTGGCGCTCCGGTACTGCTGGCCGTGCGGTAGCAGAGAGAACAGTCTATGACTAGGGTGGCTGGAGTCATTGACAATTTTGAGGGCCTTCCTCTGACACCGCCTGGTATAGAGGTCCTGGATGGCAGGAAGCTTGACACCAGTGATGTACTGGGCCGTACGCACTACCCTCTGTAGTGCCTTGCGGTCGGAGGCCGAGTAGTTGCCATACCAGGCAGTGATGCAACCAGTCAGGATGCTCTCGATGGTGCAGCTGTAGAACCTTTTGAGGATCTGAGGACCCATGCCAAATCTTTTCAGTCTCCTGAGGGGGATTAGGCTTTGTCGTGCCCTCTTCATGACTGTCTTGGTGTGTTTGGACCATGATAGTTTGTTGGTGATGTGGACACCAAGGAACTTGAAGCTCTCAACCTGCTTCACTACAGCCCCGTCGATGAGAATGGGGGCGTGCTCGGTCCTTCTATTCCTGTAGTCCACAATCATCTCTTTTGTCTTGATCACGTTGAGGGAGAGGTTGTTATCCTGGCAAAACATGGCCAGGTCTCTGACCTCCTCCCTATAGGCTGTCTCATCATTGTCGGTATATTCTTAGTTGAAGTCGAAGCTGCTCATAAAAGTCTGTCAGTGGTATGAATACTGCCTGATGACTTAAACTGAATTATTCCGCTGCTCTATGCTCGCTACATACTTCAGTCTGAGATGGCCATCATTGAAGTCGTTTGTGGTGACGTCAAAATGAGGGGTGTTGTACAAAACAAAGTCATCAGGCGATTGGATCATCTCTAACCAATTAGAGTATCCAATGACGAATTTTCAAAACGCGGCTTTACCCACATGTGTTCTGGCTCTGGCTCAACCCATCGGTTTCTGGAACCAATCAGAATATTTAGGATGTGTTTGCGATCTAGAAATCATTGGGTAGGTACTCAGATCCAGACTCATTGCAGAGAAGAAACTAACGTCTGTGGGCGTGGCGTAGCGTTTGGCCGGTGCTAGGAGTTTGGGTAGCCAGGCAAATTAATACATGGTATGAAAAATGTATTGCACTCACTAACTGTAAGTCGCTCTGGATAAGAGCGTCTGCTAAATGACTAAAACGTCAAATGTAAACTGTAACACAGAAACCAGCTACCCTCTGTACAAGTAGTGCTGAATTGCTGTGTATTCTCCAAAAATATTAATATTCTACTGAAAATGTGATATAAATACCAGAATTCCTATAATATCCTCCGACATGATATATGTGCAACTTGTTATGATATTTTGGGTGCTATACCATTTGGTTTTCAGTGACTTAGAAGATTTGCTTTTCAAAGCATCCTGCCATAGCCCCAACGACTCCCATTGTTTCACTAACAGCGATGCTAATGCTGACTTGGCTGTAGGGTGAGTCAATTAAGAAAATCAAACCATATTTTTTGGTCAATGTCTCTCAGGGTCACTTTTTTGAAGTGAATTGAATGACTTTTTGTCAATCAAATTAAGAATATTTCTAAATGTTGTGTACTGTCCCTGTAATGGCAGCCTTTTTACCACATAAAGATGACAAAACATATACATTTAAACCAAATGATACTCGAATCAAATGATGGTAAATCTGCTTTATAGTACTTATGTGGATTGTAGTTTGGGAAAAAAGCTGCACATTACATTAAGGAATGCACATTTTGCTCAAATAGACAGACTGTTTTTCTCCAGATAACATTAATGACATGTCTAATGATATTTTGATGAGAATGAAGTTGATATTTTGCTTTGATTGTTGTTTTCCCAATAGTTTCTTCTAGGGGTCAAAATGACCCCAGTTGGTAATCGATGTATGAAAATATGTTGGTAGCTTGAGGGTTAAAAACGTGGTTTGAAAAATGGCCTAAAGCTTGGAAAGAGGTTGCTTACTAGGTCTTTTAAAAAGTAAATGAGAATGCGCAGCATTGGTAAACGGAAAAGGGAAATCAAATGACTTAGTCCTTAGGCTATGTAGTTAACAAGTGGCAGGCTATATGGACAACTAACCATAATTAAAATATGACTATACATAATAATAGCATAATTTTAAGTGGGACGGTTAATAGTTGTCCACATAGAATTGTATGGAATTTTACACGTGTCCGTCAGCCACATCTGCGCACAAACACCCCTATGATTTAACTATTAACAAGGGTTAAGCCCCTTACGAAAAAAGATTGCAGTCAGAGTGCAGTTTAACTGTAGTACAATGCAGTATAACTGCAGTTAAAGTGCAGTCTAACTGCAGTACGCTGCAAATACTGCGTCCAAAATAACACTGTTTTTTTTTACCATAGTAATTTTGAAATGTAACTGCAGTTACAGTTCGGTATAGTTCAACTGCAGTTCAATTCTGCAATTACTGCGTCCAAAATACCACAGTCGACTGCAGTTACTGCACTTTTACTGAAGTTTCAAAACGGAAATATTTTTTTGTAAGGTTTTGTGTCAACATAACCGAACTAAAGCTGAGAGAACTGAAACGTGAAAGTAGCATAACTCCGTTTTCCGTTTATCAATTTTAGGGATGTCACGCGCCATCATTTGATATTGAATTGGCGAAATCCAAATACTCACGGGCTTCTTGACACATGAAGTCTATTCGTGGGAAACAACTACACAGCTGCAGATCGTTGCATGCCAAGTCCGACTCGAACTCATGGACACACAATGGAGAAAATGATGTATCAACAAGTAAGAATACTTCACTTACCGATTCCAGAGTCCGAATCACAAGATCCCAATAAAGCGGAATTAAGTAAAACAATGCATGGAATCCACCAGCTATACATTGCAGGCATGTCAGCGGTCGGAGAAGTTGACTACAGTAAAGCTGTTGTGAAAACTTCATGAACTTTTGTTTAAGAGACTGATGATGGTAACTGATCACCCACGCATTTCCGGTTAGTAATAGACTGGCTATATTACTCTCCTCGATGATGAGCTGGACACAAACTATTAAAACTGTTTATATAACATTTTTCGAAATGAATATTACATAACTATATTTCTAGTTTCATTATCATTATTGGTTGGACCAGGTCTCTCTTGAAAATGAGATTTTATCTCAATAAAACCAGGATAAATAAAGTTTAAATAAATATAAAACATTTTTTTAAATATATATCACTTTCGTTATTCACTCCTAAGCCTACCTACTATATGGATGATAGTGGGGTGTTGCATTTGTGTATGAATATATACACTAATAATATGAATAGATTGTGTTCACACTTGGTCTACATTTCATTACATACTGGAGGCTACTGTGACCGTACAAAGGTACTATTACCTTGCCATGACGCATTGAAAGTAGCCTACAAATGCCTCAGTGTGATTTCGTTTTTATGTTATTGGAATGATTAGCTGTCATTGCATGTTATTCTTCTCCCTATAACACTTTTCTTTTCTTTTGTTTACCAAAATCAGGTATTATACATTAGAAAGAAAACCTGTTGATGATTGTAAAGGTATTATAATTGTTGATATTCCATATGTAAAGTTGTATCCTTTAATATTTGGCCTTCTTTGGAAACCAAAGGAACTTCTCTCTTCATAACTTGGGATGTGATGAACAGTGGCTATGCCCTCCGGTCACATCTTGTCAGCTCTCTTTACACCTTAATCTCCCACTATTCATTCCACTGCAATGAAATATTCACATCTGAAGCACATTACTTGTTCAGCTTTTGGCAGAAACTCCATCAAAGTGTCTATCTCATTCAGGGAACATGTACATTGCTGGTAGTCTTTGGGGACACCTCAGATAAAAGGTGAATCCTAGCTTGTATTGAACATCTGGGCTCTATCTGAGAAATTTGATTTGTTGTAGGATTTGGATTAAGCTGAAGGGAAACCAGCCTGTATCACTTGCACAAAATATAACGATTTTGTGAATTCTAACCTGATCAAACAATGAAATTGCTGTATGATAGCTGATACAGGTGTAAGCTAGGCCTTCACGGGGTATGTTGCAGTGAGGAGGCATACAAGGATGGTACAACATCTTTCTGCTCAAGGTGAGGGCTTTTATTTGCAAGTGAAGAATAAATAGGGGCCAAACTTCTTTAGCCTACAATATTGACAAAATAACAAACTGGAGCAAATGAACAAGTCACAAGGTGTGGCGGCCTATGTATATTTGTAAACAACAGCTGGTGTATGATATCTAAGGAAGTCTCAAGGTTTTGCTCGCCTGAGGTAGAGTATCTCAAGATAAGCTGTAGACCACACTATCTACCAAGAGAGTTTTCATCTATATTCTTCGTAGCTGTCTATTTTTACATTTACATTTACATCATTTAGCAGACGCTCTTATCCAGAGCGACTTACAAATTGGTGCATTCAACTTATGATTGCCAGTGGGACAACTACTTTATTTTATTTTTTATTTTTTTTATGGTGGGGGGGGGGGGTAGAAGGATTACTTTATACTATTCCAGGTATTCCTTAAAGAGGTAGGGTTTCAAGTGTCTCCGGAAGATGGCGCAGTGGTAGCTGTGCCACTAGAGATCCTGGTTTGAATCCAGGCTCTGTCGTAGCTGGCCGCGACCGGGAGACCCATGGGGCGGCGCACAATTGGCCCAGCGTCGTCCAGGTTAGGGGAGGGAATGGCCGGCAGGGATGTAACTCAGTTGGTAGAGCATGGCGTTTGCAACGCCTGGGTTGTGGGTTCGATTCCCACGGGGGGCCAGTATGTAAATAATATATGCACTCACTAACTGTAAGTCGCTCTGGATAAGAGCGTCTGCTAAATGACGTAAATGTAAAAATGTGGTCAGTGACTCCGCTGTCGTGGGGGAGCTTGTTCCACTATTGGGGTGCCAGAGCAGCAAATAGCTTTGACTGGGCTGAGCAGGAACTGTGCTTCTGTAGAGGTAGGGGAGCTAGCAGGCCAGAGGTGGATGAACGCAGTGCCCTCGTTTGGGTGTAGGGTCACCACAAACCGATGCTGGGACTAAGACCGCACTCAATTAACTGTATACGGACATAAGCAAACAAGAAAACGCTAATCCAGAGGCGACGCTCCTAGTGGTCCCCACAGTGACTATACGTACATACCCCAACCAGAAGCCATGGATTACAGGCAACATCTGAACTGAGCTAAAGGGTAGAGCTGCCGCTTTCAAGGAGCGGGACTCTAACCCGGAAGCTTATAAGAAATCCCGCTATGCCCTCCGAATAAACCATCAAACAGGCAAAGCGTAAATACAGGACCAAGATCGAATCGTACTACACCGGCTCCGACGCTCGTCGGATGTGGCAGGGCTTGAAAACTATTACAGACTACAAAGGGAAGCACAGCCACGAGCTGCCCAGTGACACGAGCCTACCAGACTAGTTAAATGACTTCTATGCTCACTTTGAGGCAAGTAACACTGAAACATTCATGAGAGCATCAGCTGTTCTGGACAACTGTGTGATCACTCACGCTCTCTGTAGCCGATGTGAGTAAGACCTTTAAACAGGTCAACATTCACAAGGCCGCAGGGCCAGATGGATTACCAGGACGTGTACTCCGAGCATGCGCTGACCAACTGGCAAGTGTTATCACTGACATTTTCTGTAATACCAACATGTTTCAAGCAGACCACCATAGTCCCTGTGCCCAAGAACACTAAGGTAACCTGCCTAAATGACTACCGACCCGTAGAACTCACATCTGTAGCCATGAAGTGCTTTGAAAGGCTGGTCATGGCTCACATCAACACTATTATCCCAGAAACCCTAGACCCACTCCAATTTGCGTACCGCCCCAACAGATCCACAGATGATGCAATCTCTGTTGCGCTCCACACTGCCCTTTCCCACCTGGACAAAAGGAACACCTATGTGAGAATGCTATTCATTGACTACAGCTCAGCGTTCAATACCATAGTGCCCTCAAAGCTCATCACTAAGCTAAGGACCCTGGGACTAAACACCTCCCTCTCCAATTGGATCCTGGACCTCCTGACGGGCCGCCCCCAGGTGGTAAGGGTAGGTAATAACACATCCGCCACGCTGATCCTCAACAAGGGGTCACCTCAGGGGTGCGTGCTCAGTCCCCTTCTGTACTCCCTGTTCACTCATGACTGCATGGCCAGGCACGACTCCAACACCATTCATTTGTTTGCTGATGACACAACAGTGGTAGGGCTGATCACCGACAACGATGAGACAGCCTATAGAGAGGAGGTCAGAGACCTGGCTGTGTGGTGCCAGGACAACAACCTCTCCCTCAACGTGATCAAGAGAAAGGAGATGATTGTGGACTACAGAAAAAGGAGGACCGAGCACGCCCCCATTCTCATCGACAGGGCTGTAGTGGAGCAGGTTGAGAGCTTCAAGTTCCTTGGTGTCCACATCACCAACAAACTAACATGGTACAAGCACACCAAGACAGTCGTGAAGAGGGCACGACAAAATCTATTCCCCCTAAGGAAACTGAAAAGATTTGGCATGGGTCCTCAGATCCTCAAAAGGTTCTACAGCTGCACCATCGAGAGCATCCTGACTGGTTGCATCACTGCCTGGTATGGCAACTGCTCAGCCTCCGACCGCAAGGCACTACAGAGGGTAGTGCGTACGGCCCAGTACATCACTGGGTCCAAGCTTCCTGCCATCTAGGTCCAAGAGGCGCCAAGTCTAGGTCCAAGAGGCTTCTAAACAGCTTCTACCCCCAAGCCATAAAACTCCTGAACATCTAATCAAATGGCCACCCAGACAAATGGCTACACTCCCCCCCCACCCCACCCCCTTTTACGCAGCTGCTACTAACTCTACCTACATGTACATATTACCTCAATTACCTCAACTAACCAGTGCCCCCACACATTGACTCGGTGCCGGTACCCCCTGTATATAGCCTCGCTACTGTTATTTTTACTGCTGCTCTTTAATTATTTATTACTTTTATTTTGTATTATTTTATATTGTATTTTTCTGTGCGATTTTTTTTGGTAGTCTTTCTTAAAACTCCATTGTTGGTTAAGGGCTTGTAAGTAAGCATTTCACTGTAAGGTCTACACCTGTTGTATTCGGCGCATGTGACAAATACAATTTGATTTGATTTGATTTGATTCGGTAAATAGCTGAAGCATTGGGCTTAAGAAATATAACCACTCTCAAATTCATAGACAGAGCTATGGATGCAAGGTCTGACCATCCATGATATCAATATTATAGTTATAACCATGTTTTGAGGCTATATAGTGTTTGTTTACATTTACTTTGTTGATAAACAGTAATACAAGCTTCTATTTGGGGATCTGATGGAGTACAACAGTTGAACTAAGCTGATGAAGCATTTATAAGTTATATTCTTCAAGAATCAATGGCTACATATCGTACATGTATACATCCAAAAATGTATTTAGCGACTGCTGATTGGCCCTTTCTGAACCCATGATCAGCTGCAACACCAAGACTACCCAGATGAATATCAAATCAAATCAAATGTTATTTACCACATGCGCCGAACACAACAGCTGTAGACCTTACAGTGAAATGCTTACTTACAAGCCCTTAACCAACAATGCAGTTTTAAGTAAAAAAATTGATGAGTAAATAATAAAAATAAAAAATTAATTAAAGAGCAGCAGTAAAATAAAATAACAGTAGGGTGGGTACCGGTACAGGGTAAATGTGCGGGGGCACAGGTTAGTCGAGGTAATTGAGGTAATATGTACATAACACTACCATTATTATTACGAGGTTGAGAGGAAAAGTAGTGAAGGACTGCCTTCTCTAACCTAAAACAGTGCTGTTATTAGAAATAATTAAAATGCCCCCCACTACCCCCGCTATACTCCCATATAGGTTAGCACAATTCATTCTTTATTTTGCATGGGCACTCCCCTCCAGATGTGTTTGAAATGGACTCCCTAGGATTTGTGCTCGCTGTCAGCACACACAGAGAGCAGGAAATACGACTGGGCAGAGCAGTCTTTCACCTTGAGGCGAAACACAAATGGCTGTTGCTTGGAAACAGAAGAGGAATCCAATTCCATCATTCATTATGAACTATGTGGTATCCTCGCCAATACTGCTCACTGATATAACTCAGCCAGCCAGGTCACGTTCAATTAGCCCCTAGCCCCGAGAACTGAGCAGATGTATCAAACATCCAACAGTCCTTGGAAGGAGACCTTCACGGTCATCTTAGATCAAGAGTGAAGCCATCAAGGATCTTCTTCTAAGCTCTAACGGAAAAGGTAAACTTTTATAACATGTCAGGTTGGATTTTTGAGTGATCTGTTTTCATTCACTGTGGTAGTCAGCTAGCCCATACGAGATCATTCATTACCCATCTATCAACTTAACTTGAGAAATTAGAAAAGTTGCCACAAAATCTTCTGTCTCCATGTTGCTCAACAGTTCTGAGCCACAACAGTGACATAATGGTGGGAACAAAAGTTATTTTCTTGTAGTGAAATGGGTTACTGTATCAAGATAAGGGTTGGGAATAATGCATTATTATTTTAGGGGAAAGAAATGCGTCTTGATATGAAGAACATTGGTAATGTAATGTCTAATTTATGACTTATTTTAGACCAATACCTGGACTCAGTTGTTCGATGCTCTGTATCATTCCATTTTGAATTCTGTCATTATTAGTCATGACACTGTAGTCAATTTACCATCAAGCATTCTGACAACAGTCCATCTTGAGGCAATCATATTCTTATAGACGGGTAAGCTGACAACGTCACGAAAACAATGCGCATGATTCAATGGGGTAGAAGTCCGTGTGTTGTTGTGATTCTGGATGGCCAGATGGCTAGCAACAATGACAAGAAGCTGCCATGTGGGGAATCGTAGGTGTCTCGTTTCAGCAAATGTTATCTTGTTCTTGATACAATGTCTTGTTTTGAGATGTTTTGACTGTTGTCACGTCTATGCTAATATGGCTAAAATTCACTAGCTAGCAAACCAACAACTGTAAAGATGTATTTGAGAGACATAAAGTTCTCATTGTGCAAATGTATTTATGTTTTCAATAAACATTGGAGACAAAATATAGTTTGCATGTTGTTAACAAAATAAGCCAACCCCTTCTGTTTTGTCCCATAGTTGTGTATGCGTAGATTTTGTTGCTAAACAACCAACCCGTCTATACGGAGGCAATTTAGCAAAATGGGAAAAAAGTAATTGCGAACATGGTCTGTAAAGGTCTATCCATCTTATAGTAGGACATCAAACTGGTGCTTCACTCTACACAGACCCAACACCAGCCCCAACAGACAGAGATAGCAGATGGGCTGTCCGATCAAGTTTCCCTCGAATCCATCCATGAAAATGTAAGGTGGCAGCTTGAGCATTCCTGCTGTTATTTCGGTTCAACCTTAGCTAAAGCAAGGAGAATCTAACCATTACTGTAGAGTGGAAACTCGTGGTTTTCAGCAGACAGGTAGAATTGTCAGCGCCATAAAAAAGAAAAGTAGAAAAGTAACCTGATTAATATGGATTGGGGGACTTAGTTAAATGTCGTACAAAAAAGACTAAAGACATTCCATCTTATACAATTACTTTATACACAAATTGGAGTACAAAGGCTTCATGCTGCAATTAACATTCCAGCATGAATATCTGATTATGGTTCCAGGGTCAAATATAAGGTAGGTTATTAAGGATCAAGATTCAAGAGAGTAACCTATCTTTAAAACATTCGGTAGACTGTTATCCAGTTAATATCATATAACTCTGAATTAAAGACATTACAGAGGATGTGGATCTTACAATGGGTGTAGTGTTCCAACCATTCTCCAGCAGCCTCACACACCTATTATGGACCTAGGCCCCAATTCAATGAACTGCAGACAAACGAAGATGGCGCTGCATGTTAACTCAGAGTGTTGACACTGTTAGACGTTAACCATGTTAAAACTCACACACCCTCCAAGCTCTTGCAGACATTGGGTATAACAGGTGCTGTAACCATTGGCCCAATTGTAGGCATGTCGTGTGAAGAGTTTCTCAAATATCCTTCCATTGTTTGAAAGGGGAAGATCAATTATAGGTCTAACAGGTATTGTTTCATTGCTGTTGTTTCTTTTGCTTTTCTGTGCAAATTAAATCCTCTTCATCACACCAGTTATTTCTCAATGAGGATATGTGTAAATATCAAGTATGGACCTAATTGGCCCATTTCTTGTAGACTTGGCCTGCTCTCCTTTTGCAGTGGGATATGTCAAAGTTGCGTCAATTCAAATCTGGCATTAGGAACAAAAGAGGTCAACACGACTTCTAAGATATACTAGTTATTTTAATTAATGCAAAAACCTTCAATGGTAAATATGATGTTTCGTATATACGGGCTCTTTGAAATACCTCGCAGGGCACTTCAGAGAACTAATCCATTGTTCTAGGTTCTTGCTCAAATGCTCTGACAGAGAGAGTTTCCCACCTCTCTGCTGGCCAATTAGAGTAGAGACTTGAGCGTGGTTTAGACTTACTCAGCCTCGCCGTTGGCGCACAGGCTAGTCCCCCGCCTCTAAGCGCATCCCTGTTTCCAGGCATACGTTCATCATAACAACCTGTCATAGTGAGAAGAGCCAGCTCCCTTAGACACCATTCCTACGTCCAAGGAAGGTTCACAGATCACAAAAAAACAATATAGTCTAGCATTTGGAGACACAAATCCTTATCTCATTTTACCCCCTAAAACAGCTCTTCACATCAATCACAGCTTGCCAGGTGTCACAACCTACATTAGCACAGTCCAGAATGCATTCTTTCTAAGTTAGTCATCCCATCAATTATGAAAATAATAAATCCCCAATAGATAATTAGCTACAGGTTCAGGGATATACTCTGTGGACGCCTAAGAAAAATGCATTTACACAAACTGAACTCCATTGAAAAGTTTAATAACAGGTTGTTGTAATAGTCAGCAAGACTAGAGGGACTGGGAGTAGAAAGGTCAAAGGTAAACAGTTGACCTGTGAGGCTTTTTGGTTCATGTTTTTACACACACAAAAAGTTTTCTCCAAATTCATTTCTAGGGCTTCTGACATTCTTACCTTTTACTGATTAGAAGATATGCCTCTTATAATTCTCTAGAGATAAACACATGAGCAAAAGTTAATTTGAATAAAGAGTTGTACTTTAGGGAACATTTGGAGGAAAAGGGTTTCTGTCCTCTACTCGGTGTGCATCAGAGAAGGTCTAAGGATGAATAGAAGGGCACCTGTTCTGCTAAACGTAAAATGAGCTGTTTCATTGAATTTCACACCTAAACAGTGTCACGGTTTCGGCCGAGGCTGCTCCTCCTCCTTGTTCGGGCAGGTTTCGGCGGTCGTCGTCCCCGGAGTACTAGCTGCCACCGATCTATGTTTCATGTTCGTTTGGTTTTGTCTGGATGTTGTACACCTGTGTCTAGTTAGTCCTCATTACTGTCCTATTTAGTTCTCGTTGTGTGTGTATGGTGTTGTGTGTGATTGCTCCTCTGTTTGGTGTTCGGAGCTACGTATTTCTTCCCTCCGTGTTTGGAGAGGTTTTCGCACATGTTAGTGCGCCGTTTGTTTGACGCCTGTGTGCGCCGTTATTTCGCCTCCGGGCTTATTGTTCTCGTGTTCTACGTGAATAACTCACTAAAGTCTTTTGGACTTAGCTTCTGCGTCCTGCGCTTGATTCCTGCACCACACCCACCTTCAGCACCCCATGACAGAATCACACACCACTTGAATGGAATCAGCAGGAGCAACCGTCACGCCTGAGTCGCTGGAGGAGCATGTCCGCGGCCAGGATGACCAGATACGACAACTGGGGACCGCTCTTCAGGACGTCATCAACACCCTGCACCGATGGGAGTCCAGAGGGGTACCCACACCTCCACCTACCCTGCCTCCCCCATCGGCCGGTCCACCAGTCCCAGGTCCGGAACCCAGTGGGATTCGGCTCTCGCTCCCGAGGGCGTATGACGGAACAGCTGCCGGGTGTCAGGGGTTCCTCCTGCAGGTGGAGCTCTACCTGGCCACTGTACACCCGGTGCCCTCGGGACACGAGAGCGTTTCCGCCCTCATCTCCTGTCTCACGGGCAAGGCGTTGGAATGGGCCAACGCCGAGTGGAGGAGGATGGACGCCACCACCGTCTCCTACGCCGAGTTCTCCCGTCGCTTCAAGCCGTGTTCGACCATCCACCTGAGGGCAAAGCGGCGGGGGAGCGTCTAGTCCACCTGAGACAGGGGAAGAGGAGCGCACAGGCGTTCGCGCTGGAGTTCCGGACTCTAGCGGCAGACGCAGGGTGGAAGGAACGGGCCCTCATCGACCATTTTCGATGTAGCCTACGGGAGGACGTTCAACGTGAGTTGGCCTGCAGGGACACCAATTTCACCTTCGACCAGTTGGTCGATATGTCCATCCGTCTGGACACCCTGCTGGCCACCCGTGGACGTCCCGAGTGGGGTCCGTCCATTCCACCCTCCGGCACCTCCGAGCCGAGCCCTATGGAGCTCGGGGGTGCTGGCGCTAGAGGAAGGAGGAGGAGGAGCCCGAGGGGGTCTGTCCCCTGCACCAAGTGCGGTCGTAGAGGGCACACTGCGGCCAGGTGCTGGGGAGGGTTCCCCGAGGGAGGAGACAACAGGCCACGCACTGGGGAGGCTTCCCAGGTGAGTAGACGTCCCACTTACCCAGAGCTCTCTGTTGCGCACTTTTGTATACCTGTTCGTTTTCCACAGGTTGCACCTCATTCCCAGCATAAGGCGCTAGTAGATTCAGGCGCAGCTGGGAATTTTGTTGATCTGAAGTTTTGTTTAGATTTAGGGATCCCTCTCCTACCTGTTGACAAGCCTTTTCCCGTTCATGCTTTAGATAGCCGCCCGTTGGGGTCGGGGTTGATTAGGGAAGTCACAGCGCCACTTAGGATGTGTGCGCAGGGGGGTCATGAGGAGACTATACAGTTGTATCTGATCGACTCTCCTGCGTACCCGGTGGTGCTGGGAATTCCCTGGTTAAGCACCCATAACCCTGCTATTTCGTGGCAACAGAGGGCTCTCGATGGGTGGTCTGCTCAGTGTGAGGGGCGATGTCTGGGTGTTTCCGTAGGGGCGACTTCGGTGGAAAGTCCAAACCAAGTGCCCGCACTGCACATTCCGCCTGAATATGGGGATTTAGCTCTCGTGTTTAGTAAAGCTAGGGCGACGCAGTTGCCTCCTCATAGACAGGGGGATTGTGCGATTGATTTTCAGGCAGGAGCAGCGCTCCCACGGAGCCACGTGTATCCTTTGTCTCAAGAGGAGAGAAAAGCTATGGAAACTTACATAGACTAATCTTTGAGACAAGGATACATACGGCCCTCCACTTCTCCCGCCTCCTCGAGCTTCTTTTTTGTGAAGAAAAAAGATGGAGGGTTGCGCCCGTGCATCGATTACCGTGGTCTCTATCAGATTACTGTGAAATACAGTTATCCACTCCCTCTGATTGCGACCATGACGGAGTCATTGCATGGAGCGCGGTTTTTCACAAAACTGGATCTCAGGAGCGTGTATAACTTGGTGCGCATTAGGGAGGGCGACGAATGGAAAACAGCGTTTAGTACCACGTCAGGTCATTTCGAGTATCTCGTCATGCCATATGGGTTGATGAATGCTCCATCAGTCTTCCAATCCTTCGTAGATGACATTTTCCGGGATATGCAGGGGCAAGGGGTGGTCGTGTACATTGATTACATTCTAGTGTACTCGTCTACCCGAGCCGAGCATATAGCCCTGGTGCGTCGTGTATTGAGGAGGCTGTTGGAGCACGACCTATATGTCAAGGCAGAGAAATGTCTGTTTTTCCAGGAGTCGGTCTCCTTTTTGGGTTATCGGTTGTCCGCGTCAGGGGTGAGAATGGAGGTGGATCGTGTGTCAGCTGTGCGTAATTGGCAAACCCCAACCACTGTCAAAGAGGTGCAGCAGTTCTTGGGCTTTGCGAATTACTACCGGAGGTTTATCCGGGGTTTTGGACAGGTGGCAGCTCCCATCACGTCCCTTCTGAAAGGGGGTCCGGTGCGCCTGCAGTGGTCAGCTGATGCGGACAGGGCCTTTAAGAGACTGAAGGACCTGTTTACGTCGGCTCCGGTGCTGGCGCATCCGGACCCCGCATTACCCTTTCAGGTAGAGGTGGACGCGTCTGAAGCCGGTATAGGGGCCGTGCTCTCTCAACGGTCCGGCACGCCACCTAAACTCCGCCCCTGTGCTTTTTACTCAAAAAAGCTCAGCCCGGCGGAGCGAAATTATGACGTCGGGGACAGGGAGCTGTTAGCTGTAGTTCAGGCCCTTAAGGTGTGGAGGCATTGGCTTGAGGGGGCTCAACACCCTTTCCTCATTTTGACTGACCATCGGAACCTGGAGTACATCCGGGCAGCGAGGAGACTGAACCCTCGCCAGGCTCGATGGAGTATGTTTCTCGCCAGGTTCGTATTTAAAATCACGTACATCCCTGGGTCCCAGAATGGTAAGGCAGATGCGCTGTCCCGGCGGTATGACACGGAGGAGAGTTCCGTTGAGCCTACTCCCATACTACCGGAGTCTTGTCTTGTGGCACCGGTGGTGTGGGAGGTCGATGCCGAAATCGAGCGAGCGTTGCGTACCGACCCCAGCCCTCCACAGTGTCCTGAGATTCGGGATCGACTCATTTACTGGGCTCACACGTCACCCTCCTCTGGACATCCGGGTATTGGCCGGACAGTGCATTGTCTTAGCACTAAATACTGGTGGCCCACGTTAGCCAGGGATGTGAGGGTTTATGTCTCCTCCTGCTCGGAGTGCCCAGTGTAAGGCGCCCAGACACCTGCCCAGGGGTAAGTTACAACCCCTGCCCGTTCCACAACGACCATGGTCCCACCTCTCGATGGATTTTGTGACAGACCTTCCCCTCTCTCAGGGGAATACCACCATCCTGGTCGTTGTGGACCGGTTCTCTAAGGCCTGTCGTCTTCTCCCTATGTCGGGTCTTCCTACTGCCCTACAAACCGCAGAGGCCCTATTTACCCACGTCTTCCGGCATTACGGGGTACCCGAGGGTATAGTGTCTGATCGAGGCCCCCAGTTTACCTCCCGAGTATGGAGAGCGTTCATGGAACGTTTGGGGGTCTCGGTGAGCCTTACCTCAGGGTACCACCCGGAGAGTAACGGGCAGGTAGAACGAGTCAACCAGGATGTGGGTAGGTTTCTGAGGTCGTATTGCCAGGACCGGCCTGAGGAATGGGCTCGGTACATTCCCTGGGCCGAGATGGCCCAGAACTCTCTCCGCCACTCCTCTACCAACCTAACCCCCTTCCAATGTGTGTTAGGTTACCAGCCGGTTCTGGCACCTTTGCAACAGAGCCAGATCGAGGCCCCTGCGGTGGATGATTGGATGAGGCGCTCGGAGGAGACGTGGAACGCTGCACACGTCCACCTGCAGCGGGCCATCCGTCGTCACAAGGCGAGCGCCGATCTCCATCGCAGTGAGGGGCCGGTGTACGCACCCAGAGATCGAGTCTGGCTCTCTACCAGAAACCTACCCCTCCGCCTGCCCTGCCGGAAGCTGGGTCGGCGGTTTGTGGGGCCTTTTAAAGTCCTGAGAAGATTGAACGAGGTGTGTTATAGGTTACATCTGCCTGTTGAATATAAGAATATTAACCCCTCGTTCCATGTGTCTCTTCTCAGGCCGGTGGTAGCTGGTCCACTCCAGGAAGGTGAGATAGGAGAGACTCCTCCGGCGTACACCATTCGGTCCATCTTGGACTCTAGACGCCGGATGGGGGGTCTCCAGTATCTCGTGGAGTGGGAGGGGTACGGCCCGGAGGAGCGGTGCTGGGTGCCGCGGAGGGACATCCTAGACCCATCTCTCCTGTCGGAGTTCCACCGGGACCATCCCGCGCGAGGCCGGGGTCGGCGCACGGCTGGAGCCGCGCGTCAAGGGGGGGGTACTGTCACGGTTTCGGCCGAGGCTGCTCCTCCTCCTTGTTCGGGCAGGTTTCGGCGGTCGTCGTCCCCGGAGTACTAGCTGCCACCGATCTATGTTTCATGTTCGTTTGGTTTTGTCTGGATGTTGTACACCTGTGTCTAGTTAGTCCTCATTAGTGTCCTATTTAGTTCTCGTTGTGTGTGTATGGTGTTGTGTGTGATTGCTCCTCTGTTTGGTGTTCGGAGCTACGTATTTCTTCCCTCCGTGTTTGGAGAGGTTTTCGCACATGTTAGTGCTGTTATGATTTAACTGGATAGAACCCAAATGCAGACAAGTACACCAAGCCAGAGAAGTTTTAACAGGTTTATTATAATGTTCAATAGTCCAGGTTTCCAATAAATGGGGAAGAGCAAGTCCAGGTTACAGGAGGGTACAGATCCAGGTCAGGGCAGGTGTGGTACCGTAATGTCCTAGTGTCCGTGGTGAGTCCAAAGGAGAGGCCCGATAGTGGAGAGCAGGATGGTGGTGGCAGGAGTGAAGCGGAGGCAGGAGTCAGGTTCCAAATATCTGTGGCACAGGAGAAAAAGTAAATAAACAGTCCAAAAAACACAAGAGCGAAAACAGACCGGTTGAGTCGGCAGCGAGACTAACATGGTTGTCTTGACTATGATCTGACGATGAGTGGAAAGTTTGACCGGGTCTTAAAGGCTGAGGTGATTATGGTGAATGAGCTGCAGCTGGAACCCTGACTCCCGCACACCAGACTTCACTCCTGCAATCAAGGACAGACAGAGGGGAGGGAGAGAGCAGAGAGAGAGCTACCTAGCAGCAGTAGGCCTAACAGTACCCCCTCTACGGACGCCACCTGGCGGCCGACAGGGTTTATCAGGATGTAACCTATGAAACTCACGAACCAGAGCAGGATCCACAATGAAGCTCCTGGGCACCCAGGAACGTTCCTCAGGACCATAACCCTCCCAATCCACCAGGTACTGGAAACCACGACCCCGGCGGCGAACATCCAGAAGTCGCCGGACAGTGTAGACCGGACCCCCACCCACGATCTTGGGCGGAGGAGGGGACGAGAGGGCGGGCACAAAGGGCTAACCGACACAGGCTTAATCTGGGAAACATGAAAGGTGGAATGAACCCGTAGGGAGGCAGGAAGCTGTAGCTTAACCGCGCAGGGGTTAACAATAGACAGTATCTTGAACGGTCCTATAAAACGAGGCGCCATCTTCTTCGACTCCACCTTCAATGGAAGGTCCCGTGACTTCAGCCATACCTCTTGACCAGGAGAGTAACCGGGAGCCTGGGACCGGTGACGGTTGGCTTGCCTCTGCATGTACGCCGAAGCTCGGGACAGAGCTACCCTGGCCTTCCTCCAGACCTTGCAGCAGCGGCGCATGTGGGACTGCACCGAGGGTACCGCAAGTTCCCTCTCTTGGGAAGGGAACAGGGGAGGTTGATAACCCAGAGCACACAGAAAAGGGGACAAACCAGAGGAAGCGTTAGTCAAGGTGTTATGAGCATATTCCACCCAGGGGAGCATGGAGCTCCATGACCCAGGGTTAGACCCAGTGACACAGCGAAGTGCGGTCTCCATCTCCTGGTTCGCTCTCTCGGCTTGCCCGTTGGTCTGGGGGTGATATCCAGAGGACAGGCTGGATGTAATGCCCAAAGCTTTACAGAAAGCTTTCCACACCTGGGAGACAAACTGGGGACCCCTGTCAGAGACAATATCCGTGGGTAGACCATGAGAGCGGAACACATGTTCAACCAAAATATCAGCCGTCTCTCTGGCAGTGGGCAGTTTAGGTAGGGCCAAAAAATGAGCGAACTTAGAAAACGATCAATCACCGTAAGAATGACAGTCTTACCAGATGAGGGGGGAAGTCCAGTGACAAAATCCATAGCGATATGCGACCAGGGCCGGCTGGGTATAGGTAGAGGTCGTAGATGACCAGCGCTGGCCTGGGTGGAGTTTTTACTTCGTGCACATACCGTGCAAGCAGCAATGAAGGCTCGAGTGTCCGCCTCCATCGTGGCCCACCAGAACTTCCGTCGCACAAAGTCAAGGGTCCGCGAAACTCCAGGGTGACAGGTAAGGGGAGACGAGTGAGCCCACTGAAGTACCTGGGAGCGAGCAGACTCAGGGACAAACATCCGGTTAGGAGGACCCCTCCCAGGGTCAGCTTGATGATGTTGAGCCTGTCTAACAATCCCCTCGATGTCACATGTGATGACTGCAATACTGCAGGTAGGAGGCAAAATGGGTTCAGGGTTACTACCAGTATCAACAGCCGAATGAACACGAGACAGGGCGTCAGGGTTGACGTTACGTGACCCAGGACGGTAAGACAGAGAAAAATTGAATCTCCCAAAAAATAGTGCCCACCTGGCTTGACGGGGGTTGAGCTGCTTCGCTGACTGGAGGTAAGCCAGATTCTTATGATCCGTCCAAACGATGAAGGGTTGTTCCGCCCCCTCCAACCAATGTCGCCACTCCTCGAGAGCCAGCTTAACGGCGAGCAGTTCACGATTTCCAACATCATAATTCCTCTCTGCCTGAGAAAGTTTTCTTGAGAGAAAAGCACAGGGATGCAGTTTGTTATCTTCAGGAGAACGTTGTGACAACACTGCACCTACCCCAGTGTCAGATGCATCCACCTCCACGACAAACTGGCGGTCGGGGTCCGGCTGCATCAGAATGGGAGCCGAGGCGAAGCGATGTTTCAGTTCTTCGAACGCTGATTCGGGCCCCCTTCATTCCAAGCGAACGGTCGTGAGATGGAGGTGAGAGCGGTGAGTGGCGCCGCAATGCGGCTGTAGTCCTTGATGAACCTCCTATAGAAGTTCGCAAACCCCAGAAATCGTTGAAGTTGTTTGCGGGTAGAGGGAGCTGGCCAGTCCGTGACAGCAGAGATCTTAGCTGGGTCCATCCGCAGCTCCCCCTGAGCTATGATGTAACCCAAAAAAGAGGTCTCAGACACATGAAATTCACATTTCTCCATCTTCACAAACAGTTTGTTCTCCAACAACCTTTGCAACACCTGGCGCACATGCAGTTCATGTTCCTGGGAGGACTCTGAGAAAATCAAGATATCATCCAGATAGACAAAAACAAACCGATTCAACATGTCCCGAAGGACATCATTGACTAGTGCCTGAAAAACAGCAGGGGCATTAGACAACCCAAAAGGCATAACCCGATACTCAAAATGTCCCAAGGGTGTGTTGAAGGCAGTCTTCCATTCATCACCCTTACGAATGCGCACCAGGTGATACGCATTTCGTAGATCCAGTTTCGTAAAGATGGTAGCACCATGAAGGAGGGGAAAAGCAGAATTAATCAAAGGCAGAGAATACTTGTTCTTAATGGTGATGTTGTTAAGTCCACGGTAATCAATACAGGGTCTGAGGGTCTTATCCTTCTTAGCAACAAAAAAGAATCCCGCTCCTACAGGTGACGAGGAAGGACGCATAATACCTGCCGCCAAGGAGTCCCGAATGTAGTTCTCCATAGCCTCCGTCTCCGGCCGGGAGAGATTGTACAGGCGACTGCTGGGGGAGCGGGGCTCCTGGCTGGAGGTCAATGGCGCAGTCGTAAGGCCGGTGAGGAGGAAGAGAAGTAGCTCTGTGTTTGCAGAAAACGGATGCCAGGTCATGATACACGTCAGGAACAGCAGAAAGATCCATGGACTCCAGTGGAGGTTGAGGCACAGTACTGGCAGGAGTCTGAGCAGAACACAAACAATTCACATGACAAAATGTGCTCCATGAAACAATGCTACCTGTCACCCAATCAATGTGTGGATTGTGTTTTATGAGCCAGGGGATACCAAGGACCAGGGAGTCTGTGGGCAGTCGATAATATGGAATTGAATGTTCTCCTGATGATTTCCCGACACTCTAAGACAAACAGGAACAGTCTGATGGGTAATGCGGGTCAACAATTGTCCATTTAGACCCTTAGCCTGCAGCGGACAGTCCATAGGAACAGTCTCCAAATCCATTTGTTGAGCCCACTCTCTATCCAAAAGCTCGTCGGCACCAGAGTCAATCAGCGCACTAACAGAGAAATTCTGGGACTGCCACTGGAGGGATGCCTGGAGCAGAATGCGGGGAGAAGAGGAAGAATCCGCTGCTCGGCTCACCAAAACTTCTCCCATAAATGATGAGCCGGCCCTTTTCCCGGACGAACTGGGCAGGAAGGAACGAAATGACCAGCTTCTCCACAATACAGGCAGACCCGAGCCTGAATACGACGTGCACGCTCCTCTGAGGACAACCGTGCACGACCCACCTCCATGGCTTCGGGTTCAGTGCTCCTCGTATCGACTCGGGAAGACCCGGCTCTCTCCGTAGGGACGATGCAGGGAGGAGTTTGTTGATGACAGACAGGTTGCTTGGAACTAACACTCCTCTCCCGGCGGCGCTCCCGAATCCGATTATCCAACCTGATAGTGAGTGAAATAAGATTATCCAGCGTAGGCGATTCATCATATGACACCAATTCATCTTTTAAAATCTCAGACAAAGCATTGATGAACACTCCTTGTAATGCCTCGTCATTCCAACCACTCACTGCTGCTAAAGTCCGAAACTCCACTGCCATCTCCGCCACACTCACGAGCCCCCTGCCGAAGAGAAAACAACCGCTTTCGCAGCCTCCTTGCCTCGTACGGGGTGGTCAAAAACCTTCCTCATCTCCGTGGTGAAGGCCACGTAAGCGTTGCAAATGTCCGACTGACTCTCCCAGACCGCGGATCCCCAGGCACGAGCGGAACCGCTAGTAGAGTTGATAAGGTAGGCAATACGGGCTCTTTCTGAGGCGTAGGTGAGGGGCTGTTGTTCAAACACTAACGAGCATTGAGTCAAAAAATCGCCACAGGTTCCCATGTTCCCGTCATAGCGCTCTGGAGCAGGAACAAAAGGCTCTCTGATCTGGGCTGAAGGGGTAGTAAGGGCAGACACTTGATTGGTGAGTAATTGAACCTGATTAAGCAGCACCTGACTGTCCTCAGCAATCGTCTTAAACAGGGTATCATGTTGGCCAAGTAGAATGCCCTGATTGGCTATGGCAGTCCAAATTTGAGTGCACTCTGGGGTGGTATCCGAGCTACTGTCTGCTGGGTTCATGTTGGTCAGATCATACTGTTATGATTTAACTGGATAGAACCCAAATGCAGACAAGTACACCAAGCCAGAGAAGTTTTAACAGGTTTATTATAATGTTCAATAGTCCAGGTTTCCAATAAATGGGGAAGAGCAAGTCCAGGTTACAGGGAGGGTACAGATCCAGGTCAGGGCAGGTGTGGTACCGTAATGTCCTAGTGTCCGTGGTGAGTCCAAAGGAGAGGCCCGATAGTGGAGAGCAGGATGGTGGTGGCAGGAGTGAAGCAGAGGCAGGAGTCAGGTTCCAAATATCTGTGGCACAGGAGAAAAAGTAAATAAACAGTCCAAAAAACACAAGAGCGAAAACAGACCGGTTGAGTCGGCAGCGAGACTAACATGGTTGTCTTGACTATGATCTGACGATGAGTGGAAAGTTTGACCGGGTCTTAAAGGCTGAGGTGATTATGGTGAATGAGCTGCAGCTGGAACCCTGACTCCCGCACACCAGACTTCACTCCTGCAATCAAGGACAGACAGAGGGGAGGGAGAGAGCAGAGAGAGAGCTACCTAGCAGCAGTAGGCCTAACAAGTGCGCCGTTTGTTTGACGCCTGTGTGCGCCGTTATTTCGCCTCCGGGCTTATTGTTCTCGTGTTCTACGTGAATAACTCACTAAAGTCTTTTGGACTTAGCTTCTGCGTCCTGCGCTTGATTCCTGCACCACACCCACCTTCAGCACCCCATGACAAACAGCTGTTTCACAAAATTTCATTTCACTCGTGTGACTATCTGAAGTCTTATCCTAACTGTGTACTGTGCGGTTTGTCTTTCAAAGCATATGGACCACATTAAGTTGTCCAATTTTGATCGATAGCTCCGACTGTCACTAGCCTGGAAGAAAATGATGCTCTATCGAGAATGGTTGTTTATAACAGACAATTATGATATCATAATCAAATCAATCAAACTAGCTTTTTTCCCAATCCTCAAAGGTGACTTTCTCATAGACCAGGGATATTTACTAGTGTACTTTTTAATGTAATATGCAGTAAAGTATTATTCGTATTCTTCCTCTGTATTGCACTGTGATAGACGTTGTTCTTCAGAGAGTTTTCAGTGAGCTGGGTGATATGAACTGCATTCAGCGGAGGATATTGTTTGTGTTTCATTCCTCCTTTTATTAAATTAAACAAGACATCCAATTCCCATTTGAAAACAACAGCTCAGTTGAATCTCTTGGTAAGCTCGACAACAATAACAACTATTGCTTGTTGTGGCCAAGAGAATATAGAATGTTCCCCTCATGGGAGATCAAAACCAATAGAGCCACACAGAAGGCCAGAAAAGAGGTCAAACACTCAAAATGTGTTGACGCATTGTAAACCAGACATTATACCAACAACGACAACCGTTGCTCTTCAGTCTTGTTTTGTCCTGTACTATCTCTGTTAATGTTTAAAGGAGCACTCCATTTGTGGTAAACAGTGTGGATGGCACTGTCACTTGTTTGTTTTCATTTGAGAGGACTGGGGGGTTTCTGCGCCCTGGTTGGTGTAAATCGAACAATGATTGTTTTTTATATTTTTATTTTATTATGTAAGTGATTTGTTGTGCAACCACAGGAAAGAAAAGCTTGTAAGTGTCTTGAAGTTTTAATTGTCAATGATGTTGTCCACAGGAGGTTGGTGTTACCTGAATTGGGGAGGACCGGCTCGTGGAAATGGCTGGAGTGGAATATGTGGAATGGTATCAAACACATCAAACACATGGTTTCCAGGTGTTTGGTGACATTCCATTCACTCCATTTCAGCCATTATTATGAGCTGTTCTCCCCTCAGCAGCCTCCTGTGAAGTAAAATGTATTTGTTTGATAAAACCCAATCATCTACCTATATATAAACATTATGGTGTTGTTGTTACAAAAATGTGCGATTTGTACATTTATGCAGGCTACACTATACGTTGAAGCTTGCATTGTGTCAGACATAACATTGTTGTTGTGAACTCGTAATTAATTTCCACGTGAATAATTCCTTCTGCATGGAAATATCCAATCAGCGTAGCTATCTCAGTCACTATAAATAACCCATTTCCCATTTTGTTTTGAAATATCTTTCTGTTGTTGTTCTCCCCGAGAGTGAACCAGTGGGACTCTAAATGCGTCTGTATTTTCTCATCCTCCAGTTGCTACCTGTCACGCTCAGAATCCCACAACATGACTAATGAAGTCAATAACGGATTCCTTTTTTTCTTTTCTTTTTCTGGAAAGACCGAGAGGATGAAAAGACGCATGGAGGTGAAAGTTGAAAAGGGTTGCTTCCTCAAGATGTCTGTCACGTCTCATAGAGATGGATTAGCTAAATGAAGCAGTGGGAGAAGTAGCAGAATGGAGGAGTGGGAGAGCTAGCAGAATGGAGGAGTGGGAGAAGTAGCAGAATGGAACAGTGGGAGAGCTAGCAGAATGGAGGAGTGGGAGAGCTAGCAGAATGGAGGAGTGGGAGAGCTAGCAGAATGGAGGAGTGGGAGAGCTAGCAGAATGGAGGAGTGGGAGAGCTAGCAGAATGGAGGAGTGGGAGAGCTAGCAGAATGGAGGAGTGGGAGAGCTAGCAGAATGGAGGAGTGGGAGAGCTAGCAGAATGGAGGAGTGGGAGAGCTAGCAGAATGGAGGAGTGGGAGAGCTAGCAGAATGGAGGAGTGGGAGAGGTAGCAGAATGGATGTCACGTTTGTTGAAGGACGGGTCAGACCAAGGAGCAGCGTGAAATGCATACATGTTTATTTAACTGAATAAACGTACAAAACAACAAAAGGCACCGAAACGTGACGTCGGAAGGCTGTACACTCTAACAAGCCAACTGACCGAACACAAACAAGATCCCACAACACAGGCAGGAAAACTGGCTGCCTAAGTATAATCTCCAATCAGAGACAACGAGCGACAGCTGCCTTTGATTGGGAACCACACCCGGCCAAACATAGAACTACAAAACCTAGATCTAAACATAGAACTACCGTAACATAGAACTAAACATTTTTTATTTTTTTTTATTTTATTTCACCTTTATTTAAACAGGTAAACCAGTTGAGAACAAGTTCTCATTTACAACTGCGACCTGGCCAAGATAAAGCAAAGCAGTGCGATAAAAACAACAACACAGAGTTACATATGGGGTAAAACAAAACAAAGTCAAAAAATACAACAGAAATAAATATATATACAGTGTGTGCAAATGTAGCAAGTTATGGAGGTAAGGAAATAAATAGGTTATAGTGCAAAATAATTACAATTAGTATTAACACTGGAATGATAGATGTGCAAGAGATGATGTGCAAATAGAGATACTGGGGTACAAATGAGCAAAATAAATAACAATATAGGGATGAGGTAGTTGGGCGGGCTAATTTCAGATGGGCTGTGTACAGGTGCAGTGATCGGTAAGGTGCTCTGACAACTGATGCATAAAGTTAGTGAGGGAGATAAGTGTCTCCAGCTTCAGAGATTTTTGCAATTTGTTCCAGTCATTGGCAGCAGAGAACTGGAAGGAATGGCGGCCAAAGGAGGTGTTGGCTTTGGGGATGACCAGTGAGATATACCTGCTGGAGCGCAGACTACGGGTGGGTGTTGCTATGGTGACCAATGAGCTAAGATAAGGCGGGGATTTGCCTAGTAGTGATTTATAGATGGCCTGTAGCCAGTGGGTTTGGCGACGAATATGTAGTGAGGACCAGCCAACAAGAGCGTACAGGTCACAGTGGTGGGTAGTATATGGGGCTTTGGAGACAAAACGGATGGCACTGTGATAGACTACATCCAATTTGCTGAGTAGAGTGTTGGAGGCTATTTTGTAAATGACATCGCGAAGTCAAGGATCGGTAGGATAGTCAGTTTTACGAGGGCATGTTTGGCAGCATGAGTGAAGGAGGCTTTGTTGCGAAATAGGAAACCGATTCTAGATTTAACTTTGGATTGGAGATTCTTAATGTGAGTCTGGAAGGAGAGTTTACAGTCTAACCAGACACCTAGATATTTGTAGTTGTCCACATACTCTAGGTCAGACCCGTCGAGAGTAGTGATTCTAGTCGGGTGGGCGGGTGCAAGCAGCGTTCGGTTGAAGAGCATGCATTTAGTTTTACTAGTTTTTAAGAGCAGTTGGAGGCTACTGAAGGAGTGTTGTATGGCATTGAAGCTCGTTTGGAGGTTTGTTAACACAGTGTCCAATGAAGGGCCAGATGTATACAAAATGGTGTCGTCTGCGTAGAGGTGGATCTGAGAGTCACCAGCAGCAAGAGCGACGTCATTGATATACACAGAGAAAAGAGTCGGCCCAAGAATTGAACCCTGTGGCACCCCCATAGAGACTGCCATAGGTCCAGACAACAGGCCCTCCGATTTGACACATTGAACTCTATCTGAGAAGGAGTTGGTGAACCAGGCGAGGCAGTCATTTGAGAAACCAAGGCTATTTAGTCTGCCAATAAGAATGCAGTGGTTGACAGAGTCGAAAGCCTTGGCCAGGTCGATGAAGACGGCTGCACAGTACTGTCTATTATCGATCGCGGTTATAATATCGTTTAGGACCTTGAGCGTGGCTGAAGTGCACCCCATGACCAGCTCGGAAACCGGATTGCATAGCGGAGAAGGTACGGTGGGATTCGAAATGGTCGGTGATCTGTTTGTTGACTTGGCTTTCAAAAACTTTTGAAAGGCAGGGCAGGATGGATATGGGTCTGTAACAGTTTGGATCTAGAGTGTCACCCCCTTTGAAGAGGGGGATGACCGCGGCAGCTTTCCAATCTCTGGGGATCTCAGACGTTACGAAAGAGAGGTTGAACAGGCTAGTAATAGGGGTTGCGACAATTTCGGCGGCTAGTTTTAGAAAGAAAGGGTCCAGATTGTCTAGCCCAGATGATTTGTAGGGTCCAGATTTTGCAGCTCTTTCAGAACATCAGCTGTCTGGATTTGTGTGAAGGAGAAGCGGGGGGGGGGGGGCATGGGAAGTTGCAGCGGAGGGTGCAGAGCTGGTGGCCGGGGTAGTGGTAGCCAGGTGGAAAGCATGGCCAGCCGTAGCAAAATGCTTGTTGAAATTCTCGATTATTGTAGATTTATCGGTGGTGATAGTGTTTCCTAGCCTCAGTGCAGTGGGCAGCTGGGAGGAAGTGCTCTTATTTTCCATGGACTTTACAGTGTCCCAAAACTTTTTGGAGTTTGTGCTACAGGATGCAAATTTCTGTTTGAAAAAGTTAGCCTTTGCTTTCCTGACTGCTTGTGTATATTGGTTCCTAACTTCCCTGAAAAGTTACATATCGCGGGGGCTATTTGATGCTAATGCAGTACGCCACAGGATGTTTTTGTGCTGGTCAAGGGCAGTCAAGTCTGAGGAGAACCAGGGGCTATATCTGTTCTTAGTTCTGTATTTTTTTGAATGGGGCATGTTTATTTAAGATTGAGAGGAAATTACTTTTAAAGAACAACCAGGCATCCTCTACTGACGGAATGAGATCTATATCCATCCAGGATACCTGGGCCAGGTCAATTAGGAAGGCCTGCTCACTGAATTGTTTTTGGGAGCGTTTGACAGTGATGAGGGGTGGTCGTTTGACCGCGGACCTGTTACGGACGCAGGCAATAAGGCAGTGATCGCTGAGATCCTGGTTGAAGACAGCGGAGGTGTATTTAGAGGGTAAGTTAGTCAGGATGATATCTATGAGGGTACCCATGTTTACGGATTTAGGGTTGTACCTGTTAGGTTCGTTGATAATTTGTGTGAGATTGAGGGCATCTAGTTTAGATTGTAGGATGGCCGGGGTGTTAAGCATATCCCAATTTAGGTCACCAAACAGTACGAACTCTGAGGATAGATGGGGGGCAATCAATTCACATATGGTGTCCAGGGCACAGCTGGGGGCTGAGGGGGGTCTGTAGCAAGCGGCAACAGTGAGAGATTTATTTCTGGAAAGGTGGATTTTTAGAAGTAGAAGCTCAAACTGTTTGGGCACAGACCTGGATAGTGTGATAGAGCTCTGCAGGCTATCTCTACAGTAGATTGCAACTCCACCCCCTTTGGCAGTTCTATCTAGACGGAAAATGTTATAGTTGGGGATGGAAATTTCAGAATTTTGGTGGCCTTCCTAAGCCAGGATTCAGACACTGCTAGAACATCAGGGTTGGCGGAGTGTGCTAACGCAGTGAATAACTCAAACTTAGGAAGGAGGCTTCTGATATTTACGTGCAGAAAACCAATACTTTTACGGTTACAGAAGTCAACAAATGATAGCTCCTGGGGAGTAGGAGTGATATTGGGGGCTGCAGGGCCTGGGTTAGCCTCTACATCACCAGAGGAACAGAGGAGGACTAGAATAAGGATACGACTAAAGGCTTTAAGAACTGGTCTTCTAGTACGTTGGGTACATAGAATAAAGGGGGCAGTTCTCCGGGCGTTGTAGAAAAGATTCAGGGCATTATGTACAGAAAAGGATATGGAAGGATATGAGTACAGTTCAGGTAACCCTAAGCGTTGGGTAACAATGAAAGAGATAGCATCACTGGAGGCACCGATTGAGCCGGTCTCTGCGTGTATGGGGGGTGGAACAAAGGAACTATTTGAGGCAGTTTGAGAGGGACTAGGGGTTCTACAGTGAAATTGTATAATAAGAACTAACCCAAACAGCAATAGGCAAGGCATAATTGACATGGGAGAGAGGCATACAGCAGTCACAGGTGTTATTAGAGAGAGCTAAGACAACAACTGGTAATAGCGATAACGTTTGGGCTAAGGCTAAACAGAATAAACAGGACAGGGTACCGTGTAAAGAAACAGTCCAGCAGGCATCAGCTGTGCAGCTGAGTGATCATAAGGTCCAGTGAACAGCAATATGTGAGTCCGAGAGCAGTTCAAATTGGTGCTTCAGCACAGCTAGCAGGGAGCACAGTTGTAGTTTGCGTGTGCTAGCGGGCCGGGGCTGGCAGATGGATCTTCGTGGTCGTCGCAATGGGAAGCCTGTTGAAACCACATCAGACGATTTCGTCGGCAAACCAGTCGTGTTGGATCGGCGGGGCTCAGTGTCAACACTAGGAGGTCCCGTTCGGTTGACAGAGAGGTAGATAGCCGGGAGATGGGCCTGAGGCTAGCTCAAGGCTAACTGGTGCTTGCTATAGGGCAATGGTAATTAGCCAACAACAGGTTGCAGCTAGCTAGCTGGTTGCGATGATCCGGCGCTAGGGTCCAGTGATTCCGGCAGAAAGTCCAATAAGCTCTGGGTCGATAGCACGCTGTGCAGACTGGCCGACGAATTGTCCAGGCTAGAGCTAGAGCCAGCTGGTGGATAGTGTAGGCCACGGACAATGGTGAAGACGCTAACGGAGACTAATAGCAAGTAGACATTCAGTTGCAGCTACACTAGTTTCAGCTTAAGGTTCTTGATGAAAGTTATAAAGAAATAATAGAATCCTTTCCACGTTGGGTGAGGCGGGTTGCAGGAAAGTATATTTAGTTAAAGAATGAAAAGTAAAAATTGAGAAATATATACAAAATAGACAAAAAAACAAGAAACGGGATATTTACACAAGGACAATGAATAAAAGCGACCGCACTGCTACGCCATCTTGGATTGAAAAAAAAAAAAAAGACAGACATACATCCAGTAGATTTCACCGTCAGTTTCCATTACATTCATGCCTTGGAGTTTTTTTTTTAGTTGTTGGAGGAAAGTCCATGTTTTCATTGGTTAAGCAATCATGTTCTTTGGCCTGGTCTTGCCTGGAACAGGGAGTCCAGTCCAGGACCTATTAACTGGAAGCCAAAAATCCCTGACCAAACTAACTAGAGTCATAAAGGTCAGGGCGTGACAATGGAGGAGTGGGAGAAGTAGCAGCATGGAGGAGTGGGAGAAGTAGCTGAATGGAGGAGTGGGAGAAGCGAATGAAAATCGTATCTAAATTCCGTAATTTCTTTATCAGAAATCCCCATGCTGCCCCGTAGGGCAACGAGAGCCATGGATAAAGAATGTCATTTTGAGCATGAATGAACCACACTAATTACCTCAAAGCAAATAGGCGACGGGGAAACATCTATGACAATTGGATGAATGTGGAGCCTAAGTATCTCTTCTTCTGCTCATATTAACTAAAGCACATTCCTACTGAACAACCAGAGACAACAACCAGAAGCACGAGAAACTGGTTGAATCAATGTTGTTTCCACGTCATTTCAACATAAAAAGTTTATGTGATGTCATTGGATTGGCAAAAAGTCATCAATTTAAGGGAACTTTTTTTTTTTTCACTCAACTTTTCACCTAAACCCAATGACAGGATGACATTTTTTTATTTTATTTGTTATTGAATCACGTAAGTTGACAACGTCTGTGCCCCAGTGAGATAGCCTTTCTTGTTTCCCCTTCCACCTGTCTCACTACTGGTCCACACTCTCCAGTAAGAGGTCTGGAACTGGACCTAATGAATTGACTCAATGAACTCTCTAGAACGCGGCTTTACCATCAACAGGACTCACAGTGGGAGGCCACTTGGGATATGCAAGGAGAAATGCACATACTGTATAACATGGAAATCTGGACTGATGATCTGTGTGCCTCCAGAAGCGGATGTGTATCCAACTGTGCCTGGATTTGCCCTGAGAAATCCAACAACAAATGAAAAGTGACTTGAAGATGAACAATTCAAGAGGTCAACCATAGGAAATGAATACAAACTAGTTATATACCACAGGCAGTATGCATTGATAGGATATACTGCTATGTACAGCTCTATACAACTGCATACTGCTCTATATAGCTCTGTACTGCTTCATACTGCTCTATACTGCTCTATACTTCTCTATACTGCTCCGGAGTGGCGCAGCGGTCTAAGGCACTGCATCTCAGTGCTTGAGGCGTCACTACAGACCCCCCTGGTTCGATTCCAGGCTGTATTACAACCGGCCGTGATTGGGAGTCCCATAGGGCGGCACACAATTGACCAAGCGTCGTCCGGGTTTGGCTGGTGTAGGCCGTCATTGTAAATAAGAATTTGTTCTTAACTGGCTTGCCTAGTTCAATAAAGATATAAAAAAAAATACAGCTCAAAACATGTCATCTGTTCGCATCCTGTACAATGGAATAAAGTGAGCAAATATAAATCAATCTCTGCTTTCTTTTTGTAGAGTGCTCCAACTCCTTTTTGGACTTTTTTCTTGGCCAGCCCTTCTCTTGATTTCAGTCATTGTTGTTGAGCACCCCTCGTTTCCTTTGCTTGCTGAAGCGCGGAGGATCACCTGAGCTCTGTACTCACCCAACATTTGTAAAGAAATGTAATGCATAAATGAACAAGTGGTCATAATTCTCATCTGGTCCAGACTGCCTTTCAAGCTAACATTTAACAATGGCGCTGGGGTTGAGCCCAGACAGAAAGGTCACAAAAGGTCACCATGACGTGAATACTGGGTACTGTGTCCAACAGAAGCAGAGAAAAAGTCCCCCTTGTGAGTCACAAGCCTTTCCATTACATTCATGCCTTGGAGTTTTTTTTTTAGTTGTTGGAGGAAAGTCCATGTTTTCATTGGTTAAGCAATCATGTTCTTTGGCCTGGTCTTGCCTGGAACAGGGAGTCCAGTCCAGGACCTATTAACTGGAAGCCAAAAATCCCTTAGCTGGGAAATGACACATTTCATTCCCCTAACTGCACTTCATTCATAATGACCTTGAATCGATGTTTAACCAGGGAGCTCAGTGGACTTCAGAGCCTGCAACAAAGGGTCAACGGGGTCAACTGTAATTTAGTCCCATTACTGTAAATGTCAGTTTGCGCTCAGTTTGCGCTCAGAGCCATTGATTGGTTCACTGCTCTCCGCTATGATCTTCTGAAGAGTTGTTCACTTAGTTCCAGCAGTGGGATCTAATCAAACCTATTTGTGGTTCAATTGGATCATTTAAAACCAACTGCAGATTTTCAATTGTAAACTAATGTGATTATTTGGTCAGAGACACAACACGCCAAGACAACACATTGAAGTAAAACTTCCATTGAAAATGCTTCACTATGCTTCACTCTGTTAGAATTAAAGATGCCAAACTCTTTCTCCAATGTGTTTTAGTGTTCTTAAATAGGATTAAAGGACACGTTTACGAGCAATTCAATAATCAGAACCACTTAACAAACACCACGTGGCAACACATGCAGGCTGACATCGGGTATAGTAAGCTTTATAATAAACACAATGTTTATTGAGAGCTGGTGAACGCATTTTGCATTGCTTATGAATATGTTTAGTCCTTGGGACTATATAGGGCCCCAATAGTTATTGCCAAATGTTGAAACATAACGCTTAGCAATGTAAGAGGAAGCACACTAACAATTCAGCCCTTTTACAGACTCTGACAACACCCCATGAGCAGAAAACACACTACAATTCCTATGTGTGAAAAACAATGAAATAGAATATCTTAAATTCAGGACGCTTTTTCCATCTACAGCAGTGTTGTCGCAGTAAAATAATTCTGCAGGAACAGGATTTCAACGTTTAGTCCATAATATTGCTTGATCGGTGGTTAGGCTATTAGCTGGCCAAAATTAGGCTACATGAAAAGTGCAATACTGTTAATATAATAATAATAATAATAATAATAATATGCCATTTAGCAGACGCTTTTATCCAAAGCGACTTACAGTCATGCGTGCATACATTATTTGTGTATGGGTGGTCCCGGGGATCGAACCCACTACCTTGGCGTTACAAGCGCCGTGCTCTACCAGCTGAGCTACAGAGGACCAATATAACTGTGTGTTAGTGTGGTTTTCAGTGAATTTATGTAAATCGTGAAGTTTCGTGAATTTTCAGCAACAAAAGAGTGCTCAAATTAAGATCCTACATCTGTACAGCACATAAGATAGGTGTTTTCAATTCAGCTCGGCTTGGCTTGTCTTCTTGACAGTTCCTCTTACTCTTTTGGTCCTCTGTAGCTCAGCTGGTAGAGCACGGCGCTTGTAACGACAGGGTAGTGGGTTCGATCCCCGGGACCACCCATACACAAATATTTATGCACGCATGACTGTAAGTCGCTTTGGATAAAAGCGTCTGCTAAATGGCATATTATATTATTATTATTATTACTATTTTCCCAGCTGACTGATCAGGCAGTTTCCTGGCCATTACACTACTCAGAGGGAGCAGCACCTGCTAATCCCATGAGTTCCTATGAGAGTGGGAGTACATGTATCAATGCAGCCGTGAGGGGATGAGTGATGTTTTGATCCGTAATTTAATTAAAGGAGGGGACGGATGGGAGGAAAACCTCAGCCAAGGCATCATTTTCTAATTCACTGTATTAATCTGCTGCGGCGCTGGAATGTGCCGTGCCAGTACTCAGTACGAGGAGGCTTTATTACACACTACACCTGAGAGAAGTGACAGGATCTGTAATGAGATTCTGGGATCTCGGCGGGTATACAACTCCACACTAAATAAACCAGGGCTGAGTTTTCTACTGCTTGGCATG
Source organism: Coregonus clupeaformis (assembly GCF_020615455.1). Lineage (NCBI taxonomy): Eukaryota > Metazoa > Chordata > Actinopteri > Salmoniformes > Salmonidae > Coregonus > Coregonus clupeaformis. Next base: position 49,045,812 of record NC_059214.1, on the reverse strand, counting down.
GCATGGCAGTCATCATGTGAGAGATAGGCCCTCACAGTAAAAGGTTTGATAGAGGTCTACGTGGAATATGAGACTAAGTTTTAGCAATTTAACCTGGTTGCATAGTAAAAATAATATGCCATTTAGCAGACACTTTTATCCAAAGCGACTTACAGTCATGCGTGCATACATTTCTTTTTTTTGTGTATGGGTGGTCCCGGGGATCGAACCCACTACCTTGGCGTTTCAAGCGCCGTGCTCTACCAGCTGAGCTACAGAGGACCACAATAGTAACTAAAATAAGCTCAGTATTGTATAATTAACATTTATGTTTTGTTTGAACGAAGATTCAAGCTTCAATGTTGTGTGATGAATTATTTGATACAGCAATCTTAAACTTTCCACAACAATAAACAATGACTATACTATGCACAGTACTGTATCATCAACAGTTGGATGCAAAAATACAGATGGAGTTAGTCGATTCGTTGCTTGGTTTATTGGTTGGTTGGGACTAGTCATATTTCTTCAAGGCCCGTGTCCTTGAGGTGTTGAGAGAAACATGTATGCATTAAAAAAGTAATTTAGCCTAAGGTTTTTCACCTAACATGTTCAATAAAATATCTAATTTAACAATGTCTGTTGCTGTGTGTCCTTTCAGATCACACCCACTTATAAGAGACATCTTGTCCCACAGCTTTCACATAGTTCCCTCTCTCGCTCTGTTGTCTCTCTCTCTCTCTCTCTCTCTCTCTCTCTCTCTCTCTCTCTCTCTCTCTCTCTCTCTCTAAATTCAATTCAGTTCAATTTAAGGGCTTTATTGGCATGGGAAACGTATGTTAACATTGCCAAAGCAAGTGAAGTAGATAGTAAACAAAAGTGAAATAAACAATAAATATTAACAGTAAACATTACACTCAGAAGTTTTAAAAGAATAAAGACATTTCAAATGTCATATTATGTATATATACAGTGTTGTAACAATGTGCAAATAGTTAAAGTACAAATGGGAAAATAAATAAACATAAATATGCGTTGTATTTACAATGGTGTTTGTTCTTCACTGGTTGCCCTTTTCTCGTGGCAACAGGTCACAAATCTTGCAGCTGTGATGGCACACTGTGGTTTTTCACCCAGTAGTTAAGGGAGTTTATCAAAATTGGGTTTGTTTTCTAATTCTTTGTGGATCGCTGTAATCTGAGGGAAATATGTGTCTCTAATATGGTCATACATTTGGCAGGAGGTTAGGAAGTGCAGCTCAGTTTCCACCTCATTTTGTGGGCAGTGTGCACATAGCCTGTCTTCTCTTGAGAGCCAGGTCTGCCTACGGCGGCCTTTCTCAATAGCAAGGCTATGCTCACTGAGTCTGTACATAGTCAAAGCTTTCCTTAAGTTTGGGTCAGTCACAGTGGTCAGGTATTCTGCCACTGTGACTCCTGAGTGGCGCAGTGGTCTAAGGCACTGCATCGCAGTGCTAACTGTGCCACTAGAGATCCTGGTTCGAATCCAGGCTCTGTCACAGCTGGCCGCGACCGGGAGACTCATGGGCGGCGCACAAGTCGTCCAGGATAGGGGAGGGAATGGCCGGCAGGAATGTAGCTCAGTTGATAGAGCATGGCGTTTGCAATGCCAGGGTTGTGGGTTTGATTCCCACTGGGGGCCAGTATAAAAAAAAAAAAAAAAAAATATGTATTCACTAATTGTAAGTCGCTCTGGATAACAGCGTCTGCTAAATGACTAAAATGTAAATGTGTACTCTCTGTTTAGGGCCAAATATCATTCTAGTTTGCTCTGTTTTTTTGTTTGTTCTTTCCAATGTGTCAAGTAATTCTCTTTTTGTTTTCTCATGATTTGGTTGGGTATAATTGTGTTGTTGTTGTTGTTGTTGTCCTGGGGCTGTGTGGGGTCTGTTTGTGTTTGTGAACAGAGCCCCAGGACCAGCTTACTTAGGGGACTTTTCTCCAAGTTCATCTCTCTGTAGGTGATGGCTTTGTTATGGAAGGTTTGGGAATCGCTTCCTTTTAAGTGGTTATAGAATTTAACGGCTCTTTTCTGGATTTTGATAATTAGCGGGTATTGGCCTAATTCTGCTCTGCATCCATTATTTGGTGTTTTACGTTGTACACGGAGGATGTTTTTGCAGAATTCTGCATGCAGAGTCTCAATTTGGTGTTTGTCCCATTTTGTGAATTCTTGGTTGGTGAGCGGACCCCAGACCTCACAACCATAAAGGGCAATGGGTTCTATAACTGATTCAAGTATTTTTAGCCAGATCCTAATTGGTATGTCAAATTTTATGTTCCTTTTGATGGCATAGAAGGCCCTTCTTGCCTTGTCTCTCAGATCGTTCACAGCTTTGTGGAGGTTACCTGTGGCGCTGATGTTTAGGCCGAGGTATGTATAGTTTTTTGTGTGCTCTAGGGCAACGGTGTCTAGATGGAATTTGTATTTGTGGTCCTGGTATCTGGACCTTTTTTGGAACATCATTATTTTTGTCTTACTGAGATTTACTGTCAGGGCCCAGGTCTGACAGAATCTGTGCAGAAGATCTAGGTGCTGCTGTAGGCCCTCCTTGGTTGGTGACAGAAGCACCAGATCATCAGCAAACAGAAGACATTTGACTTCAGATTCTAGTAGGGTGAGGCCGGGTGCTGCAGACTGTTCTAGTGCCCTCGCCAATTCGTTGATATATATGTTGAAGAGGGTGGGGCTTAAACTGCATCCCTGTCTCACCCCATGGCCCTGTGGAAGGAAATGTGTGTGTTTTTTGCCAATTTTAACCGCACACTTGTTGTTTGTGTACATGGATTTTATAATGTTGTATGTTTTTCCCCCAACCCCACTTTCCATCAATTTGTATAGCAGACCCTCATGTCAAATTGAGTCAAAAGCTTTTTTGAAATCAACAAAGCATGAGAAGAATTTGCCTTTGTTTTGGTTTGTTTGTTTGTCAATTAGGGTGTGCAGGGTGAATATGTGGTCTGTCGTACGGTAATTTGGTAAAAAGCCAATTTGACATTTGCTCAGTACATTGTTTTCACTGAGGAAATGAACTAGTCTGCTGTTAATGATAATGCAGAGGATTTTCCTAAGGTTGCTGTTGACGATATCCCACGGTAGTTATTGGGGTCAAATTTGTCTCCACTTTTGTGGATTGGGGGTGATCAGTCCTTGGTTCCAAATATTGGGGAAGATGCCAGAGCTAAGGATGATGTTAAAGAGTTTAAGTATAGCTAATTGAAATTTGTGGTCTGTATATTTTATCATTTCATTGAGGATACCATCAACACCACAGGACTTTTTGGGTTGGAGGGTTTGTATTTTGTCCTGTAGTTCATTCAATGTAATTGGAGAATCCAGTGGGTTCTGGTAGTCTTTAATAGTTGATTCTAAGATTTGTATTTGATCATGTATATTTTTTTGCTGTTTGTTCTCTGTTATAGGCCAAAAGATTGGAGAAGTGGTTTACCCATACATCTCCGTTTTGGATAGATAGCTCTTCGTGTTGTTGTTTGTTTAGTGTTTTCCAATTTTCCCAGAAGTGGTTAGAGTCTATGTATTCTTCAATTACATTGAGCTGATTTCTGACATGCTGTTCCTTCTTTTTCCGTAGTGTATTTCTGTATTGTTTTAGTGATTCACCATAGTGAAGACGTAGGCTCAGGTTTTCTGGGTCTCTATGTTTTTGGTTTGATAGGTTTCTCAATTTCTTTCTTAGGTTTTTGCATTCTTCATCAAACCATTTATCACTGTTGTTACTTTTCTTTGTTTTTTGTTAAAGATTTTTAGATTTGATAGGGAAGCTGAGAGGTCAAATATACTGTTTAGGTTTTCTACTGCCAAGTTTACACCTTCACTATTACAGTGGAACGTTTTGTTCAGGAAGTTGTCTAGAATGGATTGAATTTGTTGTTGCCTAATTGTTTTTTGGTAGGTTTCAACACTACTTTCCTTCCATCTATAGCATTTCTTAATATTATTCAGTTCCTTTGGCTTTGATGCCTCATGATTGAGTATTGCTCTGTTCAAGTAGACTGTGATTTTGCTGTGGTCTGATAGGGGTGTCAGTGGGCTGACTGTGAACCGCTCTGAGAGACTCTGGGTTGAGGTCAGTAATAAAGTAGTCGACAGTACTACTGCCAAGAGATGAGCTATAGGTGTACCTACCATAGGAGTCCCCTCGAAGCCTACGATTGACTATGTACATACCCAGTGTGTGACAGAGCTGCAGGAGTCGTGACCCCTTTTGTTGGTTATGTTGTTGTAGTTGTGCCTAGGGGAGGCATATGGGGGAGGGAATGCTGTCACCTCCAGGTAGGTGTTTGTCCCCCTGTGTGCTGAGGGTGTCAGGTTCTTGTCCAGTTCTGGCATTTAGGTCGCCACAGACTAGTACATGTCCCTGGGTCTGGAAATTATTGATTTCCCCCTCCAGGATGGAGAAGCTGTCTTCATTAAAGTATGGGAATTCTAGTGGGGGGATATAGGTAGCACACAGGAGGAAATTGTTCTCTGTTGAGATAATTTCCTTTTGAATTTCTAACCAAATGTAAAATGTTCCTGTTTTGATTAATTTAATAGAGTGAGTTAGGTCTGCTCTATACCAAATTAGCATACCCCTGAGTCCCTTCCCTGTTTCACACCTGGTAGTTTGGGTGGATGGGACTACCAGCTCTCTGTAACCTAGAGGGCAACCAGTGGGTCCGTCTCCTCTGTACCATGTTTCTTGTAGGATGACAATGTCTGTATTTCCGATTTCTTTGGTGAAGTCCAGATTCCTGCTCTTTAGGCCAAAGGCAGATGACCTCAGGCCTTGGATATTCCAGGATGAAATAGTGAAGGCTTTGTGTTCCATAAAGTGTCTAATGTTGTTGGTTGTGTGGTTTGGCCTCAGGCCAGTAATTGTGAGCAGAGCCTGCTGAGCATCTGGTACATGCCATTGGCTTGGGCTAGTGTAAGAGTGGGTGTTGGGCCTGTTTTCCTGCTCACGGCCTGGGCGTATGTGTGACTTTCATGTTGAGGCCCTCTTTGTGGGAGTGGGGGACTTGGGGTGGGTAGGAGGGGCATAGGTCTGATCTGAGGGGGCCTAAATGGGGTGTGGGCATGGTTGACTTGGGGGGGAGTTAATTGGTGGGGGTGGGGGTGTAGATGTGGTTGATGGTGCTGTGGTCTGGATGTGGGTCCTCTCTGCGGGGGTCCTTTATGTGTAGGTCCTGGGGGGGGTCTGGGAGAGTGTCTCGCTGGTCTGGGCGGGGTGTATGTTGATCTGTTGCTCCTGTGTGAGGTGTTGGGTCTGCGGTTGAGGGCGATATCCTTTAGGGTTCGGGCAAAGGTGGGCACTACTGCCTTGTATAGGTGGACCTGGTCATAAAGGCTGTTCACGTCCAGGGTGGAGTGGTGGGCCAGGTAGACATTTGGTTTTGATGCACAGTCACGGGAAATACTTGCGTTTACCCGCTGTATGGTAGCAGGGTGGAAGTATTTTCGTGGTAACAGGGTTGAGATAACCACTTGTGCGTTGGGGAAAGTAGAAGAAGCTTTTTCTATCACTACCTTGAGTGCTGTGGCCACCCTTTCCTGCTGTGTTCTCAGGTCGT